>NW_027328780.1:1096030-1260221 GCF_048564905.1 Vicugna pacos
CACGGGGTGGAGCCAATGGGCGTGTCCCCTTGGCCCTGCTGACTCCACCCCGTAGAGGGCGTGGCCAGAGGGCGTGTCAGGGCCAGAGGGACCCTCTGTAGTTCAGGACCCAGGACAGCGCGGGGGTGTCGGGGGTGGGGGTTGGGGGGCCGCCCCTTGCCGTGCTCTAAGGGCAGAAGCCCTAAGGAAGGGCCGGAGGAGGCTGTAAGGTATCCTCACTGCCATCAACTGAAAAAACAAAAGCCCGCCGCAGGCGAGGGTGGGGAGGGTTTTGCTAGAACAAGGAAAGACGCTCGCAGAGGTCTGGCCGCAGAGGGCTGGGGGGCTTGCCAGGCTGATGAGGAACCGAGAGGCCGTCGGCCTCTAAACTCCACACGAATTCCTCCGGGTGACCCCGAGATGCAGGGAGACACGGAAAGCACGGTAAACACAGGCCGGAAGCTCAGCAGCCTGTTGCTTGCTTCACCGTCCGTCTGGCGTCCCCTCTGCTAGCAAGCAGCCTTTACCGCATCACCCACGGCTGACCCGGCTCAGGATTCCAGCTGATTGTCCACGGGTGGCATCACTTGCTGGTGACACGAAGCAGGCACGTTAGCCACCTCCCAAACCCTGAGGCTCCTCCTGGGAGGAGCCTGCGGGCCCCCAGTCCAGCCTCTGCGCCACGATGCTCCTTAGTGCCGCTCCCGGTTCGCTGCCCCGGCCTCTAGCTCTGGCCGGAACCTCGCTGGATTGGCGATAAATGGCACCCATGCACCACGTGTAAGCTTGGGGTCCAGATGTGACCATGGCTCGTCTCTTCTTCCCATCGATTGGGGGATTGTTCGGGCTTCATGTCATCGTGTTGGCAGGAAGGCCAGCTCCGCCCCCCTGAGACCTCCCTGAAGACACATAGAAACATAGGACACAATGCAGCCCATCTCTTTGTTTTAAAACACCTTTACAGGGCTACGATTTCTGTTCCGTCAATTAGACACATCTCACGTGTAGTATTTGATCAATTTTCATACATGTCTACACCCAGAAAGCCATCGCCACAATCAAGAGAGCTAACATGTCCACCACTCCCCAAGACGGGCAATTTTCCGATTCCCATATTTACCCCTTCCCACCGCCGTCCCTCCCTGGTAACCATAAGTTTGTTTCTCTATGTCTGTGGCTCTATTTGTCTTTTGCAGTTAAGATCATTTCTGTCTTTTTTTCTTAGATTTCACATGGAAGTTGTGTCATGCGGCATTTTTCTCTCTTCTGGCTTACTTCACTCAGAAGGACTGTCTCTGTGTCCAACCATGTTGCCGCAAATGGCATGGTTCCATCCTTTTTCACGGCTGTGTAGTATTCCGCGGCATAAAAAGACACCTACGTCTTTATCCAGTCACCAGTCGTTAGATGTTGGGGTTAGTTCCACGTCCTGGCTAATACAAATAGGGCTGCTGTGAGCATTGAGGTGCATGGGACTTTTTGAGTTAGAGTCTTCTCTTGACATATCCCCAGGCGTGGGAAGGCTGGATCATCAGGTAAGTCCATTTGTAGGTTTTTAAGGAACCTCCATCCCGTCTTCTCTAGTGACAATGCAGCCCGTCTTCCTGAAGCAGAGCCATGCTCACAAAGTAACGGATATTCCTAGAGGTCAGACATGACGTGCATTCAGCTTGGCCTGTTCCAGAAGAAGAGGGCAGTCTGGCAGGGCTGGAGGAGAGTGACCAGGGGAGTGTGGGACAGGCAGGATTCACACCACGTGGGGACATGACAGGCTGGGATAAGGAGCCTGGGCTTCCAGTCATGCCTTGGTAAGCATGGGGCACTGGTTCCAGGACTCCCCACAGATGCCAACATCCATGGATGCTGATGCCTCTTATGCAAAATGACATAGGACTTTATTTTTTACATACAAACGTAGTTTTCTTCCACGTTGTTGTCGTTTTTACAATGTTGTGTCGAATTCCAGTCTAGAGCACAATTTTCCACTTATGCATAAACATACCCATACAGTCATTGTCACATTCTCTTTCGCTGTGTCCTCCTGTGTACTTTAAATCATCTCTAGGTGACGCGCGGCATGCAAGGCAACGTGAATGCTATGTAAGCGGTTGCCGGTGTGTGGCAAGTTCAATTGTCGCTTTTCGAAACTTTCCGTTTTTTCCCGAATATTTTCAACCCACAGTTAGTTGAATCGGCTGGATCGGGAGCCCCTAGATACAGAGAACCCCCAAGCCCTTCCCACCTCGGAAATTTCCACTGGAAGCGCTGAAGGGGCCCAAAGAGAGGAGAAGAGCGCCCTCTAGCGGCTGCAAACGCTGAGGCATTCCTTCAGCCTATGCAGCGCGGGAGAGAAGGTTTCGGGCCGACTAGCGCAAAAGGAGGGCCCGCCTGGACAGGAAGGAGGAAGGACGACAGCGGAAGCCAGCTCGCACCCTTCCTGGAGCTAGCTGGTTGCAGTGAGGGACGCCGAGGAACTGGGGACACGTCGCGTGGGGATGGGGGGGGGGCAATCGTGGCGGCCAGGAGCAGGGTTCACACAGCTGGCACCCAGTTTGCACGATCAAAATGACAAGGAGAGGGGGTGGGGGGAAGGGGCTGCCTCAGCACCGGGATCCTGACAAGGGCCATAGCGCCGCGACCTCAGCTAATGCGGCTCCCCTGCTAAGCCAGAAAAAGGAAACTGTGAGGCAAGATACTGCAGATTCCACCGCAGCCACACGGATGACTAGATCTCTAACCTGACAAAATGGAACCCTCGGAAACAGGAATCTTCCCTTTCTTCTACATTTTGACCTTGGGACAGGGAGCCACACTTCTCTGACGGGAACCGTCTTTACTCCGGCAGAGAGCTCAGTTTTCCAGGAATAAGTATGGAGAAAAAGTGTGCCGTGATGGTTTAGCAGTTCAAAGCGGAAGCCCGTCTTAGAAACGGGAAAAACCTGCTTCTCAATGAAGTCGAGTTATGGCACGAAGCAGGAGGAAGTTTAAGGAAATCTCTCTTAATATCCATTCACCAGACAAGACTAGCCAGTCCTAAAAAGGCAGCACTTTAAATCCAGGAAGCTTCTTGCTTCCTTTCTGGGGCTGGGTGGGGGCGGGGGGACATGAGAAACAATGCCGCATTTTAAAACAAGCCTTGGGGCCCTAGATACGGAGAGTGTTGTTGGGTGTTGAGGCTGAGAGGTGTTGCTGAGGAGAACGTAAAGCTGCGTATAGACTGGTATGGGTTCCAAGTCTACCGCTGGAAAAAAAGTAGCCAATCATGAGTCCATTTGATTGGGAAAGAAGTAAATAACTCAAAAATGGGAAAGACATGGGATTAAATAGCGGTAGCGAGCAATTAAATCCAAGATGTTTATACCTATATTTTCATTGTGAATGCAACAAACTGAAAGCAACTGTCTAAAAAGCAGTAACTGTAGCCCGCGCACGCGCACACACGCACACAATGGGGAACGGCAGAGAGGTAAAATATGCTAAATGTATCATGATTGAGAAACAAGATCTAATAGATTATCCCGTTTTTGAGACTGTTATAGCAATACTGGTCCAATTACATATAAAGTTATGAACTTAGAGATGACTTATTAAAGCTTAGAGGGAATTTTAATTGGAAGACCATATAGCTTCCAAATCATTGAAGAGAAAACTAACCTCACAAAAATTAATCAATGCAGCTAAGATGGAGTAACGGAGACCGTATTTACCATCGTAGGATAGACCCCAATGTGGATAAAATCTATGAAGCAATGCTTTTTAAGCCATGTGAAAACGATCATCCACTAGGACCTCGTCCTGCCGCCTCCATACCCAGGCTGCTAGGCCTCCTACTGCCACTACCAAGGATGTCCACCAGGTGGCGACATTGCCCCCCTCTGCTCCTGCTGCAGAGCCAGTCCTGAGCAGCCCTGCTCCAGGTTTTGGCAGGCCGCTCCCAGAAGCGCGCTCGTGGGCCTTGCTCCCTTTTAGCCACCAGCAAAGGGATCGAGGATGAGCACTGAGCCTCCTTACTCATCGAAGATCTAGGAACCTATCTGATTTCTGAGCAGCCCTTTACCCTCGTCTGCCGTCAGGTACTCTCCACCCGACTTGCAGAGTCCGCGGCTTGGGCAGCCTGCACGCTGGCCCCGGCCCGTCAGAATCTCTTCCCCCCACCCCCACCCCACCCCACCCCCACCACCCCGGCCAAGAGGCCACGCGCGGTCGTGAGCAGGGCTCCAGGCCTCTGGAGCCGCGCCGCTTGGACTGCGTCCTGGCCCTGGGCTCGCGAGCTCCATGCCCTGGGCTGAGTCACTTAACATCTCTAAGCTAGTTTCCTCATCAGTACAATGAGGGCATAATCGGTATGGTGGGGGGGAAATCAGAATCTTGGGGGGACTACATTTCTGGTGATTGAAGATTATTTTCAGTTTGAATTATACAGTGAGGGACACCATACAATTTTTACTACTGCAGACTTCTGAAGGACAGCTTCTAGTATTCTTAAAACTAATGCATGCACGTACACACAAACACACGTGCACACACACTGACTCTGCTCCGCCTACATCCCCACGCGCACACACACGGAGTCATGGACCACACACACCCCCACAACATACACACAACCACACAGGTCCTCAGGCGCGCGCACACACACACGCAAAGTCACTGTCACGTGCCACACACGTCCAGGCTCAACTTTAGAATTCCCGGACTCAGGGGAGTCCTGCAAAGAAAGCGACAGTGCGGGGAGAGCCGATTCCCAGTCTCTGACCGCCAGCCTGACCCTTTTCTTCCCAATGCTGGGTCCATCCCATGCCCCAAGGGGCCTTGGATGTGCACAGGGGGACACTCAGACCTCACATCCGGGCTCTGTCCGTAACCTCCATGCCAACAGCTGCCCGTTGGCCTCTCTGTGAGTCCTGGGATGCTGAACTCCGGGGAGAGCCGGTGCAGAAACTACAAGTGGGTCAGGGGCTGCTGGGGCAGGGCATTCGGGGTCCTGGGATTCCAGAGCACGGGGTGGAGCCAATGGGCGTGTCCCCTTGGCCCTGCTGACTCCACCCCGTAGAGGGCGTGGCCAGAGGGCGTGTCAGGGCCAGAGGGACCCTCTGTAGTTCAGGACCCAGGACAGCGCGGGGGTGTCGGGGGTGGGGGTTGGGGGGCCGCCCCTTGCCGTGCTCTAAGGGCAGAAGCCCTAAGGAAGGGCCGGAGGAGGCTGTAAGGTATCCTCACTGCCATCAACTGAAAAAACAAAAGCCCGCCGCAGGCGAGGGTGGGGAGGGTTTTGCTAGAACAAGGAAAGACGCTCGCAGAGGTCTGGCCGCAGAGGGCTGGGGGGCTTGCCAGGCTGATGAGGAACCGAGAGGCCGTCGGCCTCTAAACTCCACACGAATTCCTCCGGGTGACCCCGAGATGCAGGGAGACACGGAAAGCACGGTAAACACAGGCCGGAAGCTCAGCAGCCTGTTGCTTGCTTCACCGTCCGTCTGGCGTCCCCTCTGCTAGCAAGCAGCCTTTACCGCATCACCCACGGCTGACCCGGCTCAGGATTCCAGCTGATTGTCCACGGGTGGCATCACTTGCTGGTGACACGAAGCAGGCACGTTAGCCACCTCCCAAACCCTGAGGCTCCTCCTGGGAGGAGCCTGCGGGCCCCCAGTCCAGCCTCTGCGCCACGATGCTCCTTAGTGCCGCTCCCGGTTCGCTGCCCCGGCCTCTAGCTCTGGCCGGAACCTCGCTGGATTGGCGATAAATGGCACCCATGCACCACGTGTAAGCTTGGGGTCCAGATGTGACCATGGCTCGTCTCTTCTTCCCATCGATTGGGGGATTGTTCGGGCTTCATGTCATCGTGTTGGCAGGAAGGCCAGCTCCGCCCCCCTGAGACCTCCCTGAAGACACATAGAAACATAGGACACAATGCAGCCCATCTCTTTGTTTTAAAACACCTTTACAGGGCTACGATTTCTGTTCCGTCAATTAGACACATCTCACGTGTAGTATTTGATCAATTTTCATACATGTCTACACCCAGAAAGCCATCGCCACAATCAAGAGAGCTAACATGTCCACCACTCCCCAAGACGGGCAATTTTCCGATTCCCATATTTACCCCTTCCCACCGCCGTCCCTCCCTGGTAACCATAAGTTTGTTTCTCTATGTCTGTGGCTCTATTTGTCTTTTGCAGTTAAGATCATTTCTGTCTTTTTTTCTTAGATTTCACATGGAAGTTGTGTCATGCGGCATTTTTCTCTCTTCTGGCTTACTTCACTCAGAAGGACTGTCTCTGTGTCCAACCATGTTGCCGCAAATGGCATGGTTCCATCCTTTTTCACGGCTGTGTAGTATTCCGCGGCATAAAAAGACACCTACGTCTTTATCCAGTCACCAGTCGTTAGATGTTGGGGTTAGTTCCACGTCCTGGCTAATACAAATAGGGCTGCTGTGAGCATTGAGGTGCATGGGACTTTTTGAGTTAGAGTCTTCTCTTGACATATCCCCAGGCGTGGGAAGGCTGGATCATCAGGTAAGTCCATTTGTAGGTTTTTAAGGAACCTCCATCCCGTCTTCTCTAGTGACAATGCAGCCCGTCTTCCTGAAGCAGAGCCATGCTCACAAAGTAACGGATATTCCTAGAGGTCAGACATGACGTGCATTCAGCTTGGCCTGTTCCAGAAGAAGAGGGCAGTCTGGCAGGGCTGGAGGAGAGTGACCAGGGGAGTGTGGGACAGGCAGGATTCACACCACGTGGGGACATGACAGGCTGGGATAAGGAGCCTGGGCTTCCAGTCATGCCTTGGTAAGCATGGGGCACTGGTTCCAGGACTCCCCACAGATGCCAACATCCATGGATGCTGATGCCTCTTATGCAAAATGACATAGGACTTTATTTTTTACATACAAACGTAGTTTTCTTCCACGTTGTTGTCGTTTTTACAATGTTGTGTCGAATTCCAGTCTAGAGCACAATTTTCCACTTATGCATAAACATACCCATACAGTCATTGTCACATTCTCTTTCGCTGTGTCCTCCTGTGTACTTTAAATCATCTCTAGGTGACGCGCGGCATGCAAGGCAACGTGAATGCTATGTAAGCGGTTGCCGGTGTGTGGCAAGTTCAATTGTCGCTTTTCGAAACTTTCCGTTTTTTCCCGAATATTTTCAACCCACAGTTAGTTGAATCGGCTGGATCGGGAGCCCCTAGATACAGAGAACCCCCAAGCCCTTCCCACCTCGGAAATTTCCACTGGAAGCGCTGAAGGGGCCCAAAGAGAGGAGAAGAGCGCCCTCTAGCGGCTGCAAACGCTGAGGCATTCCTTCAGCCTATGCAGCGCGGGAGAGAAGGTTTCGGGCCGACTAGCGCAAAAGGAGGGCCCGCCTGGACAGGAAGGAGGAAGGACGACAGCGGAAGCCAGCTCGCACCCTTCCTGGAGCTAGCTGGTTGCAGTGAGGGACGCCGAGGAACTGGGGACACGTCGCGTGGGGATGGGGGGGGGGGCAATCGTGGCGGCCAGGAGCAGGGTTCACACAGCTGGCACCCAGTTTGCACGATCAAAATGACAAGGAGAGGGGGTGGGGGGAAGGGGCTGCCTCAGCACCGGGATCCTGACAAGGGCCATAGCGCCGCGACCTCAGCTAATGCGGCTCCCCTGCTAAGCCAGAAAAAGGAAACTGTGAGGCAAGATACTGCAGATTCCACCGCAGCCACACGGATGACTAGATCTCTAACCTGACAAAATGGAACCCTCGGAAACAGGAATCTTCCCTTTCTTCTACATTTTGACCTTGGGACAGGGAGCCACACTTCTCTGACGGGAACCGTCTTTACTCCGGCAGAGAGCTCAGTTTTCCAGGAATAAGTATGGAGAAAAAGTGTGCCGTGATGGTTTAGCAGTTCAAAGCGGAAGCCCGTCTTAGAAACGGGAAAAACCTGCTTCTCAATGAAGTCGAGTTATGGCACGAAGCAGGAGGAAGTTTAAGGAAATCTCTCTTAATATCCATTCACCAGACAAGACTAGCCAGTCCTAAAAAGGCAGCACTTTAAATCCAGGAAGCTTCTTGCTTCCTTTCTGGGGCTGGGTGGGGGCGGGGGGACATGAGAAACAATGCCGCATTTTAAAACAAGCCTTGGGGCCCTAGATACGGAGAGTGTTGTTGGGTGTTGAGGCTGAGAGGTGTTGCTGAGGAGAACGTAAAGCTGCGTATAGACTGGTATGGGTTCCAAGTCTACCGCTGGAAAAAAAGTAGCCAATCATGAGTCCATTTGATTGGGAAAGAAGTAAATAACTCAAAAATGGGAAAGACATGGGATTAAATAGCGGTAGCGAGCAATTAAATCCAAGATGTTTATACCTATATTTTCATTGTGAATGCAACAAACTGAAAGCAACTGTCTAAAAAGCAGTAACTGTAGCCCGCGCACGCGCACACACGCACACAATGGGGAACGGCAGAGAGGTAAAATATGCTAAATGTATCATGATTGAGAAACAAGATCTAATAGATTATCCCGTTTTTGAGACTGTTATAGCAATACTGGTCCAATTACATATAAAGTTATGAACTTAGAGATGACTTATTAAAGCTTAGAGGGAATTTTAATTGGAAGACCATATAGCTTCCAAATCATTGAAGAGAAAACTAACCTCACAAAAATTAATCAATGCAGCTAAGATGGAGTAACGGAGACCGTATTTACCATCGTAGGATAGACCCCAATGTGGATAAAATCTATGAAGCAATGCTTTTTAAGCCATGTGAAAACGATCATCCACTAGGACCTCGTCCTGCCGCCTCCATACCCAGGCTGCTAGGCCTCCTACTGCCACTACCAAGGATGTCCACCAGGTGGCGACATTGCCCCCCTCTGCTCCTGCTGCAGAGCCAGTCCTGAGCAGCCCTGCTCCAGGTTTTGGCAGGCCGCTCCCAGAAGCGCGCTCGTGGGCCTTGCTCCCTTTTAGCCACCAGCAAAGGGATCGAGGATGAGCACTGAGCCTCCTTACTCATCGAAGATCTAGGAACCTATCTGATTTCTGAGCAGCCCTTTACCCTCGTCTGCCGTCAGGTACTCTCCACCCGACTTGCAGAGTCCGCGGCTTGGGCAGCCTGCACGCTGGCCCCGGCCCGTCAGAATCTCTTCCCCCCACCCCCACCCCACCCCACCCCCACCACCCCGGCCAAGAGGCCACGCGCGGTCGTGAGCAGGGCTCCAGGCCTCTGGAGCCGCGCCGCTTGGACTGCGTCCTGGCCCTGGGCTCGCGAGCTCCATGCCCTGGGCTGAGTCACTTAACATCTCTAAGCTAGTTTCCTCATCAGTACAATGAGGGCATAATCGGTATGGTGGGGGGGAAATCAGAATCTTGGGGGGACTACATTTCTGGTGATTGAAGATTATTTTCAGTTTGAATTATACAGTGAGGGACACCATACAATTTTTACTACTGCAGACTTCTGAAGGACAGCTTCTAGTATTCTTAAAACTAATGCATGCACGTACACACAAACACACGTGCACACACACTGACTCTGCTCCGCCTACATCCCCACGCGCACACACACGGAGTCATGGACCACACACACCCCCACAACATACACACAACCACACAGGTCCTCAGGCGCGCGCACACACACACGCAAAGTCACTGTCACGTGCCCCACACGTCCAGGCTCAACTTTAGAATTCCCGGACTCAGGGGAGTCCTGCAAAGAAAGCGACAGTGCGGGGAGAGCCGATTCCCAGTCTCTGACCGCCAGCCTGACCCTTTTCTTCCCAATGCTGGGTCCATCCCATGCCCCAAGGGGCCTTGGATGTGCACAGGGGGACACTCAGACCTCACATCCGGGCTCTGTCCGTAACCTCCATGCCAACAGCTGCCCGTTGGCCTCTCTGTGAGTCCTGGGATGCTGAACTCCGGGGAGAGCCGGTGCAGAAACTACAAGTGGGTCAGGGGCTGCTGGGGCAGGGCATTCGGGGTCCTGGGATTCCAGAGCACGGGGTGGAGCCAATGGGCGTGTCCCCTTGGCCCTGCTGACTCCACCCCGTAGAGGGCGTGGCCAGAGGGCGTGTCAGGGCCAGAGGGACCCTCTGTAGTTCAGGACCCAGGACAGCGCGGGGGTGTCGGGGGTGGGGGTTGGGGGGCCGCCCCTTGCCGTGCTCTAAGGGCAGAAGCCCTAAGGAAGGGCCGGAGGAGGCTGTAAGGTATCCTCACTGCCATCAACTGAAAAAACAAAAGCCCGCCGCAGGCGAGGGTGGGGAGGGTTTTGCTAGAACAAGGCAAGACGCTCGCAGAGGTCTGGCCGCAGAGGGCTGGGGGGCTTGCCAGGCTGATGAGGAACCGAGAGGCCGTCGGCCTCTAAACTCCACACGAATTCCTCCGGGTGACCCCGAGATGCAGGGAGACACGGAAAGCACGGTAAACACAGGCCGGAAGCTCAGCAGCCTGTTGCTTGCTTCACCGTCCGTCTGGCGTCCCCTCTGCTAGCAAGCAGCCTTTACCGCATCACCCACGGCTGACCCGGCTCAGGATTCCAGCTGATTGTCCACGGGTGGCATCACTTGCTGGTGACACGAAGCAGGCACGTTAGCCACCTCCCAAACCCTGAGGCTCCTCCTGGGAGGAGCCTGCGGGCCCCCAGTCCAGCCTCTGCGCCACGATGCTCCTTAGTGCCGCTCCCGGTTCGCTGCCCCGGCCTCTAGCTCTGGCCGGAACCTCGCTGGATTGGCGATAAATGGCACCCATGCACCACGTGTAAGCTTGGGGTCCAGATGTGACCATGGCTCGTCTCTTCTTCCCATCGATTGGGGGATTGTTCGGGCTTCATGTCATCGTGTTGGCAGGAAGGCCAGCTCCGCCCCCCTGAGACCTCCCTGAAGACACATAGAAACATAGGACACAATGCAGCCCATCTCTTTGTTTTAAAACACCTTTACAGGGCTACGATTTCTGTTCCGTCAATTAGACACATCTCACGTGTAGTATTTGATCAATTTTCATACATGTCTACACCCAGAAAGCCATCGCCACAATCAAGAGAGCTAACATGTCCACCACTCCCCAAGACGGGCAATTTTCCGATTCCCATATTTACCCCTTCCCACCGCCGTCCCTCCCTGGTAACCATAAGTTTGTTTCTCTATGTCTGTGGCTCTATTTGTCTTTTGCAGTTAAGATCATTTCTGTCTTTTTTTCTTAGATTTCACATGGAAGTTGTGTCATGCGGCATTTTTCTCTCTTCTGGCTTACTTCACTCAGAAGGACTGTCTCTGTGTCCAACCATGTTGCCGCAAATGGCATGGTTCCATCCTTTTTCACGGCTGTGTAGTATTCCGCAGCATAAAAAGACACCTACGTCTTTATCCAGTCACCAGTCGTTAGATGTTGGGGTTAGTTCCACGTCCTGGCTAATACAAATAGGGCTGCTGTGAGCATTGAGGTGCATGGGACTTTTTGAGTTAGAGTCTTCTCTTGACATATCCCCAGGCGTGGGAAGGCTGGATCATCAGGTAAGTCCATTTGTAGGTTTTTAAGGAACCTCCATCCCGTCTTCTCTAGTGACAATGCAGCCCGTCTTCCTGAAGCAGAGCCATGCTCACAAAGTAACGGATATTCCTAGAGGTCAGACATGACGTGCATTCAGCTTGGCCTGTTCCAGAAGAAGAGGGCAGTCTGGCAGGGCTGGAGGAGAGTGACCAGGGGAGTGTGGGACAGGCAGGATTCACACCACGTGGGGACATGACAGGCTGGGATAAGGAGCCTGGGCTTCCAGTCATGCCTTGGTAAGCATGGGGCACTGGTTCCAGGACTCCCCACAGATGCCAACATCCATGGATGCTGATGCCTCTTATGCAAAATGACATAGGACTTTATTTTTTACATACAAACGTAGTTTTCTTCCACGTTGTTGTCGTTTTTACAATGTTGTGTCGAATTCCAGTCTAGAGCACAATTTTCCACTTATGCATAAACATACCCATACAGTCATTGTCACATTCTCTTTCGCTGTGTCCTCCTGTGTACTTTAAATCATCTCTAGGTGACGCGCGGCATGCAAGGCAACGTGAATGCTATGTAAGCGGTTGCCGGTGTGTGGCAAGTTCAATTGTCGCTTTTCGAAACTTTCCGTTTTTTCCCGAATATTTTCAACCCACAGTTAGTTGAATCGGCTGGATCGGGAGCCCCTAGATACAGAGAACCCCCAAGCCCTTCCCACCTCGGAAATTTCCACTGGAAGCGCTGAAGGGGCCCAAAGAGAGGAGAAGAGCGCCCTCTAGCGGCTGCAAACGCTGAGGCATTCCTTCAGCCTATGCAGCGCGGGAGAGAAGGTTTCGGGCCGACTAGCGCAAAAGGAGGGCCCGCCTGGACAGGAAGGAGGAAGGACGACAGCGGAAGCCAGCTCGCACCCTTCCTGGAGCTAGCTGGTTGCAGTGAGGGACGCCGAGGAACTGGGGACACGTCGCGTGGGGATGGGGGGGGGGCAATCGTGGCGGCCAGGAGCAGGGTTCACACAGCTGGCACCCAGTTTGCACGATCAAAATGACAAGGAGAGGGGGTGGGGGGAAGGGGCTGCCTCAGCACCGGGATCCTGACAAGGGCCATAGCGCCGCGACCTCAGCTAATGCGGCTCCCCTGCTAAGCCAGAAAAAGGAAACTGTGAGGCAAGATACTGCAGATTCCACCGCAGCCACACGGATGACTAGATCTCTAACCTGACAAAATGGAACCCTCGGAAACAGGAATCTTCCCTTTCTTCTACATTTTGACCTTGGGACAGGGAGCCACACTTCTCTGACGGGAGCCGTCTTTACTCCGGCAGAGAGCTCAGTTTTCCAGGAATAAGTATGGAGAAAAAGTGTGCCGTGATGGTTTAGCAGTTCAAAGCGGAAGCCCGTCTTAGAAACGGGAAAAACCTGCTTCTCAATGAAGTCGAGTTATGGCACGAAGCAGGAGGAAGTTTAAGGAAATCTCTCTTAATATCCATTCACCAGACAAGACTAGCCAGTCCTAAAAAGGCAGCACTTTAAATCCAGGAAGCTTCTTGCTTCCTTTCTGGGGCGGGGTGGGGGCGGGGGGACATGAGAAACAATGCCGCATTTTCAAACAAGCCTTGGGGCCCTAGATACGGAGAGTGTTGTTGGGTGTTGAGGCTGAGAGGTGTTGCTGAGGAGAACGTAAAGCTGCGTATAGACTGGTATGGGTTCCAAGTCTACCGCTGGAAAAAAAGTAGCCAATCATGAGTCCATTTGATTGGGAAAGAAGTAAATAACTCAAAAATGGGAAAGACATGGGATTAAATAGCGGTAGCGAGCAATTAAATCCAAGATGTTTATACCTATATTTTCATTGTGAATGCAACAAACTGAAAGCAACTGTCTAAAAAGCAGTAACTGTAGCCCGCGCACGCGCACACACGCACACAATGGGGAACGGCAGAGAGGTAAAATATGCTAAATGTATCATGATTGAGAAACAAGATCTAATAGATTATCCCGTTTTTGAGACTGTTATAGCAATACTGGTCCAATTACATATAAAGTTATGAACTTAGAGATGACTTATTAAAGCTTAGAGGGAATTTTAATTGGAAGACCATATAGCTTCCAAATCATTGAAGAGAAAACTAACCTCACAAAAATTAATCAATGCAGCTAAGATGGAGTAACGGAGACCGTATTTACCATCGTAGGATAGACCCCAATGTGGATAAAATCTATGAAGCAATGCTTTTTAAGCCATGTGAAAACGATCATCCACTAGGACCTCGTCCTGCCGCCTCCATACCCAGGCTGCTAGGCCTCCTACTGCCACTACCAAGGATGTCCACCAGGTGGCGACATTGCCCCCCTCTGCTCCTGCTGCAGAGCCAGTCCTGAGCAGCCCTGCTCCAGGTTTTGGCAGGCCGCTCCCAGAAGCGCGCTCGTGGGCCTTGCTCCCTTTTAGCCACCAGCAAAGGGATCGAGGATGAGCACTGAGCCTCCTTACTCATCGAAGATCTAGGAACCTATCTGATTTCTGAGCAGCCCTTTACCCTCGTCTGCCGTCAGGTACTCTCCACCCGACTTGCAGAGTCCGCGGCTTGGGCAGCCTGCACGCTGGCCCCGGCCCGTCAGAATCTCTTCCCCCCACCCCCACCCCACCCCACCCCCACCACCCCGGCCAAGAGGCCACGCGCGGTCGTGAGCAGGGCTCCAGGCCTCTGGAGCCGCGCCGCTTGGACTGCGTCCTGGCCCTGGGCTCGCGAGCTCCATGCCCTGGGCTGAGTCACTTAACATCTCTAAGCTAGTTTCCTCATCAGTACAATGAGGGCATAATCGGTATGGTGGGGGGGAAATCAGAATCTTGGGGGGACTACATTTCTGGTGATTGAAGATTATTTTCAGTTTGAATTATACAGTGAGGGACACCATACAATTTTTACTACTGCAGACTTCTGAAGGACAGCTTCTAGTATTCTTAAAACTAATGCATGCACGTACACACAAACACACGTGCACACACACTGACTCTGCTCCGCCTACATCCCCACGCGCACACACACGGAGTCATGGACCACACACACCCCCACAACATACACACAACCACACAGGTCCTCAGGCGCGCGCACACACACACGCAAAGTCACTGTCACGTGCCACACACGTCCAGGCTCAACTTTAGAATTCCCGGACTCAGGGGAGTCCTGCAAAGAAAGCGACAGTGCGGGGAGAGCCGATTCCCAGTCTCTGACCGCCAGCCTGACCCTTTTCTTCCCAATGCTGGGTCCATCCCATGCCCCAAGGGGCCTTGGATGTGCACAGGGGGACACTCAGACCTCACATCCGGGCTCTGTCCGTAACCTCCATGCCAACAGCTGCCCGTTGGCCTCTCTGTGAGTCCTGGGATGCTGAACTCCGGGGAGAGCCGGTGCAGAAACTACAAGTGGGTCAGGGGCTGCTGGGGCAGGGCATTCGGGGTCCTGGGATTCCAGAGCACGGGGTGGAGCCAATGGGCGTGTCCCCTTGGCCCTGCTGACTCCACCCCGTAGAGGGCGTGGCCAGAGGGCGTGTCAGGGCCAGAGGGACCCTCTGTAGTTCAGGACCCAGGACAGCGCGGGGGTGTCGGGGGTGGGGGTTGGGGGGCCGCCCCTTGCCGTGCTCTAAGGGCAGAAGCCTTAAGGAAGGGCCGGAGGAGGCTGTAAGGTATCCTCACTGCCATCAACTGAAAAAACAAAAGCCCGCCGCAGGCGAGGGTGGGGAGGGTTTTGCTAGAACAAGGCAAGACGCTCGCAGAGGTCTGGCCGCAGAGGGCTGGGGGGCTTGCCAGGCTGATGAGGAACCGAGAGGCCGTCGGCCTCTAAACTCCACACGAATTCCTCCGGGTGACCCCGAGATGCAGGGAGACACGGAAAGCACGGTAAACACAGGCCGGAAGCTCAGCAGCCTGTTGCTTGCTTCACCGTCCGTCTGGCGTCCCCTCTGCTAGCAAGCAGCCTTTACCGCATCACCCACGGCTGACCCGGCTCAGGATTCCAGCTGATTGTCCACGGGTGGCATCACTTGCTGGTGACACGAAGCAGGCACGTTAGCCACCTCCCAAACCCTGAGGCTCCTCCTGGGAGGAGCCTGCGGGCCCCCAGTCCAGCCTCTGCGCCACGATGCTCCTTAGTGCCGCTCCCGGTTCGCTGCCCCGGCCTCTAGCTCTGGCCGGAACCTCGCTGGATTGGCGATAAATGGCACCCATGCACCACGTGTAAGCTTGGGGTCCAGATGTGACCATGGCTCGTCTCTTCTTCCCATCGATTGGGGGATTGTTCGGGCTTCATGTCATCGTGTTGGCAGGAAGGCCAGCTCCGCCCCCCTGAGACCTCCCTGAAGACACATAGAAACATAGGACACAATGCAGCCCATCTCTTTGTTTTAAAACACCTTTACAGGGCTACGATTTCTGTTCCGTCAATTAGACACATCTCACGTGTAGTATTTGATCAATTTTCATACATGTCTACACCCAGAAAGCCATCGCCACAATCAAGAGAGCTAACATGTCCACCACTCCCCAAGACGGGCAATTTTCCGATTCCCATATTTACCCCTTCCCACCGCCGTCCCTCCCTGGTAACCATAAGTTTGTTTCTCTATGTCTGTGGCTCTATTTGTCTTTTGCAGTTAAGATCATTTCTGTCTTTTTTTCTTAGATTTCACATGGAAGTTGTGTCATGCGGCATTTTTCTCTCTTCTGGCTTACTTCACTCAGAAGGACTGTCTCTGTGTCCAACCATGTTGCCGCAAATGGCATGGTTCCATCCTTTTTCACGGCTGTGTAGTATTCCGCGGCATAAAAAGACACCTACGTCTTTATCCAGTCACCAGTCGTTAGATGTTGGGGTTAGTTCCACGTCCTGGCTAATACAAATAGGGCTGCTGTGAGCATTGAGGTGCATGGGACTTTTTGAGTTAGAGTCTTCTCTTGACATATCCCCAGGCGTGGGAAGGCTGGATCATCAGGTAAGTCCATTTGTAGGTTTTTAAGGAACCTCCATCCCGTCTTCTCTAGTGACAATGCAGCCCGTCTTCCTGAAGCAGAGCCATGCTCACAAAGTAACGGATATTCCTAGAGGTCAGACATGACGTGCATTCAGCTTGGCCTGTTCCAGAAGAAGAGGGCAGTCTGGCAGGGCTGGAGGAGAGTGACCAGGGGAGTGTGGGACAGGCAGGATTCACACCACGTGGGGACATGACAGGCTGGGATAAGGAGCCTGGGCTTCCAGTCATGCCTTGGTAAGCATGGGGCACTGGTTCCAGGACTCCCCACAGATGCCAACATCCATGGATGCTGATGCCTCTTATGCAAAATGACATAGGACTTTATTTTTTACATACAAACGTAGTTTTCTTCCACGTTGTTGTCGTTTTTACAATGTTGTGTCGAATTCCAGTCTAGAGCACAATTTTCCACTTATGCATAAACATACCCATACAGTCATTGTCACATTCTCTTTCGCTGTGTCCTCCTGTGTACTTTAAATCATCTCTAGGTGACGCGCGGCATGCAAGGCAACGTGAATGCTATGTAAGCGGTTGCCGGTGTGTGGCAAGTTCAATTGTCGCTTTTCGAAACTTTCCGTTTTTTCCCGAATATTTTCAACCCACAGTTAGTTGAATCGGCTGGATCGGGAGCCCCTAGATACAGAGAACCCCCAAGCCCTTCCCACCTCGGAAATTTCCACTGGAAGCGCTGAAGGGGCCCAAAGAGAGGAGAAGAGCGCCCTCTAGCGGCTGCAAACGCTGAGGCATTCCTTCAGCCTATGCAGCGCGGGAGAGAAGGTTTCGGGCCGACTAGCGCAAAAGGAGGGCCCGCCTGGACAGGAAGGAGGAAGGACGACAGCGGAAGCCAGCTCGCACCCTTCCTGGAGCTAGCTGGTTGCAGTGAGGGACGCCGAGGAACTGGGGACACGTCGCGTGGGGATGGGGGGGGCAATCGTGGCGGCCAGGAGCAGGGTTCACACAGCTGGCACCCAGTTTGCACGATCAAAATGACAAGGAGAGGGGGTGGGGGGAAGGGGCTGCCTCAGCACCGGGATCCTGACAAGGGCCATAGCGCCGCGACCTCAGCTAATGCGGCTCCCCTGCTAAGCCAGAAAAAGGAAACTGTGAGGCAAGATACTGCAGATTCCACCGCAGCCACACGGATGACTAGATCTCTAACCTGACAAAATGGAACCCTCGGAAACAGGAATCTTCCCTTTCTTCTACATTTTGACCTTGGGACAGGGAGCCACACTTCTCTGACGGGAACCGTCTTTACTCCGGCAGAGAGCTCAGTTTTCCAGGAATAAGTATGGAGAAAAAGTGTGCCGTGATGGTTTAGCAGTTCAAAGCGGAAGCCCGTCTTAGAAACGGGAAAAACCTGCTTCTCAATGAAGTCGAGTTATGGCACGAAGCAGGAGGAAGTTTAAGGAAATCTCTCTTAATATCCATTCACCAGACAAGACTAGCCAGTCCTAAAAAGGCAGCACTTTAAATCCAGGAAGCTTCTTGCATCCTTTCTGGGGCGGGGTGGGGGCGGGGGGACATGAGAAACAATGCCGCATTTTAAAACAAGCCTTGGGGCCCTAGATACGGAGAGTGTTGTTGGGTGTTGAGGCTGAGAGGTGTTGCTGAGGAGAACGTAAAGCTGCGTATAGACTGGTATGGGTTCCAAGTCTACCGCTGGAAAAAAAGTAGCCAATCATGAGTCCATTTGATTGGGAAAGAAGTAAATAACTCAAAAATGGGAAAGACATGGGATTAAATAGCGGTAGCGAGCAATTAAATCCAAGATGTTTATACCTATATTTTCATTGTGAATGCAACAAACTGAAAGCAACTGTCTAAAAAGCAGTAACTGTAGCCCGCGCACGCGCACACACGCACACAATGGGGAACGGCAGAGAGGTAAAATATGCTAAATGTATCATGATTGAGAAACAAGATCTAATAGATTATCCCGTTTTTGAGACTGTTATAGCAATACTGGTCCAATTACATATAAAGTTATGAACTTAGAGATGACTTATTAAAGCTTAGAGGGAATTTTAATTGGAAGACCATATAGCTTCCAAATCATTGAAGAGAAAACTAACCTCACAAAAATTAATCAATGCAGCTAAGATGGAGTAACGGAGACCGTATTTACCATCGTAGGATAGACCCCAATGTGGATAAAATCTATGAAGCAATGCTTTTTAAGCCATGTGAAAACGATCATCCACTAGGACCTCGTCCTGCCGCCTCCATACCCAGGCTGCTAGGCCTCCTACTGCCACTACCAAGGATGTCCACCAGGTGGCGACATTGCCCCCCCCTGCTCCTGCTGCAGAGCCAGTCCTGAGCAGCCCTGCTCCAGGTTTTGGCAGGCCGCTCCCAGAAGCGCGCTCGTGGGCCTTGCTCCCTTTTAGCCACCAGCAAAGGGATCGAGGATGAGCACTGAGCCTCCTTACTCATCGAAGATCTAGGAACCTATCTGATTTCTGAGCAGCCCTTTACCCTCGTCTGCCGTCAGGTACTCTCCACCCGACTTGCAGAGTCCGCGGCTTGGGCAGCCTGCACGCTGGCCCCGGCCCGTCAGAATCTCTTCCCCCCACCCCCACCCCACCCCACCCCCACCACCCCGGCCAAGAGGCCACGCGCGGTCGTGAGCAGGGCTCCAGGCCTCTGGAGCCGCGCCGCTTGGACTGCGTCCTGGCCCTGGGCTCGCGAGCTCCATGCCCTGGGCTGAGTCACTTAACATCTCTAAGCTAGTTTCCTCATCAGTACAATGAGGGCATAATCGGTATGGGGGGGGGGAATCAGAATCTTGGGGGGACTACATTTCTGGTGATTGAAGATTATTTTCAGTTTGAATTATACAGTGAGGGACACCATACAATTTTTACTACTGCAGACTTCTGAAGGACAGCTTCTAGTATTCTTAAAACTAATGCATGCACGTACACACAAACACACGTGCACACACACTGACTCTGCTCCGCCTACATCCCCACGCGCACACACACGGAGTCATGGACCACACACACCCCCACAACATACACACAACCACACAGGTCCTCAGGCGCGCGCACACACACACGCAAAGTCACTGTCACGTGCCACACACGTCCAGGCTCAACTTTAGAATTCCCGGACTCAGGGGAGTCCTGCAAAGAAAGCGACAGTGCGGGGAGAGCCGATTCCCAGTCTCTGACCGCCAGCCTGACCCTTTTCTTCCCAATGCTGGGTCCATCCCATGCCCCAAGGGGCCTTGGATGTGCACAGGGGGACACTCAGACCTCACATCCGGGCTCTGTCCGTAACCTCCATGCCAACAGCTGCCCGTTGGCCTCTCTGTGAGTCCTGGGATGCTGAACTCCGGGGAGAGCCGGTGCAGAAACTACAAGTGGGTCAGGGGCTGCTGGGGCAGGGCATTCGGGGTCCTGGGATTCCAGAGCACGGGGTGGAGCCAATGGGCGTGTCCCCTTGGCCCTGCTGACTCCACCCCGTAGAGGGCGTGGCCAGAGGGCGTGTCAGGGCCAGAGGGACCCTCTGTAGTTCAGGACCCAGGACAGCGCGGGGGTGTCGGGGGTGGGGGTTGGGGGGCCGCCCCTTGCCGTGCTCTAAGGGCAGAAGCCCTAAGGAAGGGCCGGAGGAGGCTGTAAGGTATCCTCACTGCCATCAACTGAAAAAACAAAAGCCCGCCGCAGGCGAGGGTGGGGAGGGTTTTGCTAGAACAAGGCAAGACGCTCGCAGAGGTCTGGCCGCAGAGGGCTGGGGGGCTTGCCAGGCTGATGAGGAACCGAGAGGCCGTCGGCCTCTAAACTCCACACGAATTCCTCCGGGTGACCCCGAGATGCAGGGAGACACGGAAAGCACGGTAAACACAGGCCGGAAGCTCAGCAGCCTGTTGCTTGCTTCACCGTCCGTCTGGCGTCCCCTCTGCTAGCAAGCAGCCTTTACCGCATCACCCACGGCTGACCCGGCTCAGGATTCCAGCTGATTGTCCACGGGTGGCATCACTTGCTGGTGACACGAAGCAGGCACGTTAGCCACCTCCCAAACCCTGAGGCTCCTCCTGGGAGGAGCCTGCGGGCCCCCAGTCCAGCCTCTGCGCCACGATGCTCCTTAGTGCCGCTCCCGGTTCGCTGCCCCGGCCTCTAGCTCTGGCCGGAACCTCGCTGGATTGGCGATAAATGGCACCCATGCACCACGTGTAAGCTTGGGGTCCAGATGTGACCATGGCTCGTCTCTTCTTCCCATCGATTGGGGGATTGTTCGGGCTTCATGTCATCGTGTTGGCAGGAAGGCCAGCTCCGCCCCCCTGAGACCTCCCTGAAGACACATAGAAACATAGGACACAATGCAGCCCATCTCTTTGTTTTAAAACACCTTTACAGGGCTACGATTTCTGTTCCGTCAATTAGACACATCTCACGTGTAGTATTTGATCAATTTTCATACATGTCTACACCCAGAAAGCCATCGCCACAATCAAGAGAGCTAACATGTCCACCACTCCCCAAGACGGGCAATTTTCCGATTCCCATATTTACCCCTTCCCACCGCCGTCCCTCCCTGGTAACCATAAGTTTGTTTCTCTATGTCTGTGGCTCTATTTGTCTTTTGCAGTTAAGATCATTTCTGTCTTTTTTTCTTAGATTTCACATGGAAGTTGTGTCATGCGGCATTTTTCTCTCTTCTGGCTTACTTCACTCAGAAGGACTGTCTCTGTGTCCAACCATGTTGCCGCAAATGGCATGGTTCCATCCTTTTTCACGGCTGTGTAGTATTCCGCGGCATAAAAAGACACCTACGTCTTTATCCAGTCACCAGTCGTTAGATGTTGGGGTTAGTTCCACGTCCTGGCTAATACAAATAGGGCTGCTGTGAGCATTGAGGTGCATGGGACTTTTTGAGTTAGAGTCTTCTCTTGACATATCCCCAGGCGTGGGAAGGCTGGATCATCAGGTAAGTCCATTTGTAGGTTTTTAAGGAACCTCCATCCCGTCTTCTCTAGTGACAATGCAGCCCGTCTTCCTGAAGCAGAGCCATGCTCACAAAGTAACGGATATTCCTAGAGGTCAGACATGACGTGCATTCAGCTTGGCCTGTTCCAGAAGAAGAGGGCAGTCTGGCAGGGCTGGAGGAGAGTGACCAGGGGAGTGTGGGACAGGCAGGATTCACACCACGTGGGGACATGACAGGCTGGGATAAGGAGCCTGGGCTTCCAGTCATGCCTTGGTAAGCATGGGGCACTGGTTCCAGGACTCCCCACAGATGCCAACATCCATGGATGCTGATGCCTCTTATGCAAAATGACATAGGACTTTATTTTTTACATACAAACGTAGTTTTCTTCCACGTTGTTGTCGTTTTTACAATGTTGTGTCGAATTCCAGTCTAGAGCACAATTTTCCACTTATGCATAAACATACCCATACAGTCATTGTCACATTCTCTTTCGCTGTGTCCTCCTGTGTACTTTAAATCATCTCTAGGTGACGCGCGGCATGCAAGGCAACGTGAATGCTATGTAAGCGGTTGCCGGTGTGTGGCAAGTTCAATTGTCGCTTTTCGAAACTTTCCGTTTTTTCCCGAATATTTTCAACCCACAGTTAGTTGAATCGGCTGGATCGGGAGCCCCTAGATACAGAGAACCCCCAAGCCCTTCCCACCTCGGAAATTTCCACTGGAAGCGCTGAAGGGGCCCAAAGAGAGGAGAAGAGCGCCCTCTAGCGGCTGCAAACGCTGAGGCATTCCTTCAGCCTATGCAGCGCGGGAGAGAAGGTTTCGGGCCGACTAGCGCAAAAGGAGGGCCCGCCTGGACAGGAAGGAGGAAGGACGACAGCGGAAGCCAGCTCGCACCCTTCCTGGAGCTAGCTGGTTGCAGTGAGGGACGCCGAGGAACTGGGGACACGTCGCGTGGGGATGGGGGGGGGGGCAATCGTGGCGGCCAGGAGCAGGGTTCACACAGCTGGCACCCAGTTTGCACGATCAAAATGACAAGGAGAGGGGGTGGGGGGAAGGGGCTGCCTCAGCACCGGGATCCTGACAAGGGCCATAGCGCCGCGACCTCAGCTAATGCGGCTCCCCTGCTAAGCCAGAAAAAGGAAACTGTGAGGCAAGATACTGCAGATTCCACCGCAGCCACACGGATGACTAGATCTCTAAACTGACAAAATGGAACCCTCGGAAACAGGAATCTTCCCTTTCTTCTACATTTTGACCTTGGGACAGGGAGCCACACTTCTCTGACGGGAACCGTCTTTACTCCGGCAGAGAGCTCAGTTTTCCAGGAATAAGTATGGAGAAAAAGTGTGCCGTGATGGTTTAGCAGTTCAAAGCGGAAGCCCGTCTTAGAGACGGGAAAAACCTGCTTCTCAATGAAGTCGAGGTATGGCACGAAGCAGGAGGAAGTTTAAGGAAATCTCTCTTAATATCCATTCACCAGACAAGACTAGCCAGTCCTAAAAAGGCAGCACTTTAAATCCAGGAAGCTTCTTGCTTCCTTTCTGGGGCGGGGTGGGGGCGGGGGGACATGAGAAACAATGCCGCATTTTAAAACAAGCCTTGGGGCCCTAGATACGGAGAGTGTTGTTGGGTGTTGAGGCTGAGAGGTGTTGCTGAGGAGAACGTAAAGCTGCGTATAGACTGGTATGGGTTCCAAGTCTACCGCTGGAAAAAAAGTAGCCAATCATGAGTCCATTTGATTGGGAAAGAAGTAAATAACTCAAAAATGGGAAAGACATGGGATTAAATAGCGGTAGCGAGCAATTAAATCCAAGATGTTTATACCTATATTTTCATTGTGAATGCAACAAACTGAAAGCAACTGTCTAAAAAGCAGTAACTGTAGCCCGCGCACGCG
The DNA here is from genome assembly GCF_048564905.1 of Vicugna pacos. Taxonomy (NCBI): domain Eukaryota; kingdom Metazoa; phylum Chordata; class Mammalia; order Artiodactyla; family Camelidae; genus Vicugna; species Vicugna pacos. The sequence continues at coordinate 1,119,351 of NW_027328780.1, forward strand.
CACACACGCACACAATGGGGAACGGCAGAGAGGTAAAATATGCTAAATGTATCATGATTGAGAAACAAGATCTAATAGATTATCCCGTTTTTGAGACTGTTATAGCAATACTGGTCCAATTACATATAAAGTTATGAACTTAGAGATGACTTATTAAAGCTTAGAGGGAATTTTAATTGGAAGACCATATAGCTTCCAAATCATTGAAGAGAAAACTAACCTCACAAAAATTAATCAATGCAGCTAAGATGGAGTAACGGAGACCGTATTTACCATCGTAGGATAGACCCCAATGTGGATAAAATCTATGAAGCAATGCTTTTTAAGCCATGTGAAAACGATCATCCACTAGGACCTCGTCCTGCCGCCTCCATACCCAGGCTGCTAGGCCTCCTACTGCCACTACCAAGGATGTCCACCAGGTGGCGACATTGCCCCCCCCTGCTCCTGCTGCAGAGCCAGTCCTGAGCAGCCCTGCTCCAGGTTTTGGCAGGCCGCTCCCAGAAGCGCGCTCGTGGGCCTTGCTCCCTTTTAGCCACCAGCAAAGGGATCGAGGATGAGCACTGAGCCTCCTTACTCATCGAAGATCTAGGAACCTATCTGATTTCTGAGCAGCCCTTTACCCTCGTCTGCCGTCAGGTACTCTCCACCCGACTTGCAGAGTCCGCGGCTTGGGCAGCCTGCACGCTGGCCCCGGCCCGTCAGAATCTCTTCCCCCCACCCCCACCCCACCCCACCCCCACCACCCCGGCCAAGAGGCCACGCGCGGTCGTGAGCAGGGCTCCAGGCCTCTGGAGCCGCGCCGCTTGGACTGCGTCCTGGCCCTGGGCTCGCGAGCTCCATGCCCTGGGCTGAGTCACTTAACATCTCTAAGCTAGTTTCCTCATCAGTACAATGAGGGCATAATCGGTATGGGGGGGGGGAATCAGAATCTTGGGGGGACTACATTTCTGGTGATTGAAGATTATTTTCAGTTTGAATTATACAGTGAGGGACACCATACAATTTTTACTACTGCAGACTTCTGAAGGACAGCTTCTAGTATTCTTAAAACTAATGCATGCACGTACACACAAACACACGTGCACACACACTGACTCTGCTCCGCCTACATCCCCACGCGCACACACACGGAGTCATGGACCACACACACCCCCACAACATACACACAACCACACAGGTCCTCAGGCGCGCGCACACACACACGCAAAGTCACTGTCACGTGCCACACACGTCCAGGCTCAACTTTAGAATTCCCGGACTCAGGGGAGTCCTGCAAAGAAAGCGACAGTGCGGGGAGAGCCGATTCCCAGTCTCTGACCGCCAGCCTGACCCTTTTCTTCCCAATGCTGGGTCCATCCCATGCCCCAAGGGGCCTTGGATGTGCACAGGGGGACACTCAGACCTCACATCCGGGCTCTGTCCGTAACCTCCATGCCAACAGCTGCCCGTTGGCCTCTCTGTGAGTCCTGGGATGCTGAACTCCGGGGAGAGCCGGTGCAGAAACTACAAGTGGGTCAGGGGCTGCTGGGGCAGGGCATTCGGGGTCCTGGGATTCCAGAGCACGGGGTGGAGCCAATGGGCGTGTCCCCTTGGCCCTGCTGACTCCACCCCGTAGAGGGCGTGGCCAGAGGGCGTGTCAGGGCCAGAGGGACCCTCTGTAGTTCAGGACCCAGGACAGCGCGGGGGTGTCGGGGGTGGGGGTTGGGGGGCCGCCCCTTGCCGTGCTCTAAGGGCAGAAGCCCTAAGGAAGGGCCGGAGGAGGCTGTAAGGTATCCTCACTGCCATCAACTGAAAAAACAAAAGCCCGCCGCAGGCGAGGGTGGGGAGGGTTTTGCTAGAACAAGGCAAGACGCTCGCAGAGGTCTGGCCGCAGAGGGCTGGGGGGCTTGCCAGGCTGATGAGGAACCGAGAGGCCGTCGGCCTCTAAACTCCACACGAATTCCTCCGGGTGACCCCGAGATGCAGGGAGACACGGAAAGCACGGTAAACACAGGCCGGAAGCTCAGCAGCCTGTTGCTTGCTTCACCGTCCGTCTGGCGTCCCCTCTGCTAGCAAGCAGCCTTTACCGCATCACCCACGGCTGACCCGGCTCAGGATTCCAGCTGATTGTCCACGGGTGGCATCACTTGCTGGTGACACGAAGCAGGCACGTTAGCCACCTCCCAAACCCTGAGGCTCCTCCTGGGAGGAGCCTGCGGGCCCCCAGTCCAGCCTCTGCGCCACGATGCTCCTTAGTGCCGCTCCCGGTTCGCTGCCCCGGCCTCTAGCTCTGGCCGGAACCTCGCTGGATTGGCGATAAATGGCACCCATGCACCACGTGTAAGCTTGGGGTCCAGATGTGACCATGGCTCGTCTCTTCTTCCCATCGATTGGGGGATTGTTCGGGCTTCATGTCATCGTGTTGGCAGGAAGGCCAGCTCCGCCCCCCTGAGACCTCCCTGAAGACACATAGAAACATAGGACACAATGCAGCCCATCTCTTTGTTTTAAAACACCTTTACAGGGCTACGATTTCTGTTCCGTCAATTAGACACATCTCACGTGTAGTATTTGATCAATTTTCATACATGTCTACACCCAGAAAGCCATCGCCACAATCAAGAGAGCTAACATGTCCACCACTCCCCAAGACGGGCAATTTTCCGATTCCCATATTTACCCCTTCCCACCGCCGTCCCTCCCTGGTAACCATAAGTTTGTTTCTCTATGTCTGTGGCTCTATTTGTCTTTTGCAGTTAAGATCATTTCTGTCTTTTTTTCTTAGATTTCACATGGAAGTTGTGTCATGCGGCATTTTTCTCTCTTCTGGCTTACTTCACTCAGAAGGACTGTCTCTGTGTCCAACCATGTTGCCGCAAATGGCATGGTTCCATCCTTTTTCACGGCTGTGTAGTATTCCGCGGCATAAAAAGACACCTACGTCTTTATCCAGTCACCAGTCGTTAGATGTTGGGGTTAGTTCCACGTCCTGGCTAATACAAATAGGGCTGCTGTGAGCATTGAGGTGCATGGGACTTTTTGAGTTAGAGTCTTCTCTTGACATATCCCCAGGCGTGGGAAGGCTGGATCATCAGGTAAGTCCATTTGTAGGTTTTTAAGGAACCTCCATCCCGTCTTCTCTAGTGACAATGCAGCCCGTCTTCCTGAAGCAGAGCCATGCTCACAAAGTAACGGATATTCCTAGAGGTCAGACATGACGTGCATTCAGCTTGGCCTGTTCCAGAAGAAGAGGGCAGTCTGGCAGGGCTGGAGGAGAGTGACCAGGGGAGTGTGGGACAGGCAGGATTCACACCACGTGGGGACATGACAGGCTGGGATAAGGAGCCTGGGCTTCCAGTCATGCCTTGGTAAGCATGGGGCACTGGTTCCAGGACTCCCCACAGATGCCAACATCCATGGATGCTGATGCCTCTTATGCAAAATGACATAGGACTTTATTTTTTACATACAAACGTAGTTTTCTTCCACGTTGTTGTCGTTTTTACAATGTTGTGTCGAATTCCAGTCTAGAGCACAATTTTCCACTTATGCATAAACATACCCATACAGTCATTGTCACATTCTCTTTCGCTGTGTCCTCCTGTGTACTTTAAATCATCTCTAGGTGACGCGCGGCATGCAAGGCAACGTGAATGCTATGTAAGCGGTTGCCGGTGTGTGGCAAGTTCAATTGTCGCTTTTCGAAACTTTCCGTTTTTTCCCGAATATTTTCAACCCACAGTTAGTTGAATCGGCTGGATCGGGAGCCCCTAGATACAGAGAACCCCCAAGCCCTTCCCACCTCGGAAATTTCCACTGGAAGCGCTGAAGGGGCCCAAAGAGAGGAGAAGAGCGCCCTCTAGCGGCTGCAAACGCTGAGGCATTCCTTCAGCCTATGCAGCGCGGGAGAGAAGGTTTCGGGCCGACTAGCGCAAAAGGAGGGCCCGCCTGGACAGGAAGGAGGAAGGACGACAGCGGAAGCCAGCTCGCACCCTTCCTGGAGCTAGCTGGTTGCAGTGAGGGACGCCGAGGAACTGGGGACACGTCGCGTGGGGATGGGGGGGGGGGGCAATCGTGGCGGCCAGGAGCAGGGTTCACACAGCTGGCACCCAGTTTGCACGATCAAAATGACAAGGAGAGGGGGTGGGGGGAAGGGGCTGCCTCAGCACCGGGATCCTGACAAGGGCCATAGCGCCGCGACCTCAGCTAATGCGGCTCCCCTGCTAAGCCAGAAAAAGGAAACTGTGAGGCAAGATACTGCAGATTCCACCGCAGCCACACGGATGACTAGATCTCTAAACTGACAAAATGGAACCCTCGGAAACAGGAATCTTCCCTTTCTTCTACATTTTGACCTTGGGACAGGGAGCCACACTTCTCTGACGGGAACCGTCTTTACTCCGGCAGAGAGCTCAGTTTTCCAGGAATAAGTATGGAGAAAAAGTGTGCCGTGATGGTTTAGCAGTTCAAAGCGGAAGCCCGTCTTAGAGACGGGAAAAACCTGCTTCTCAATGAAGTCGAGGTATGGCACGAAGCAGGAGGAAGTTTAAGGAAATCTCTCTTAATATCCATTCACCAGACAAGACTAGCCAGTCCTAAAAAGGCAGCACTTTAAATCCAGGAAGCTTCTTGCTTCCTTTCTGGGGCGGGGTGGGGGCGGGGGGACATGAGAAACAATGCCGCATTTTAAAACAAGCCTTGGGGCCCTAGATACGGAGAGTGTTGTTGGGTGTTGAGGCTGAGAGGTGTTGCTGAGGAGAACGTAAAGCTGCGTATAGACTGGTATGGGTTCCAAGTCTACCGCTGGAAAAAAAGTAGCCAATCATGAGTCCATTTGATTGGGAAAGAAGTAAATAACTCAAAAATGGGAAAGACATGGGATTAAATAGCGGTAGCGAGCAATTAAATCCAAGATGTTTATACCTATATTTTCATTGTGAATGCAACAAACTGAAAGCAACTGTCTAAAAAGCAGTAACTGTAGCCCGCGCACGCGCACACACGCACACAATGGGGAACGGCAGAGAGGTAAAATATGCTAAATGTATCATGATTGAGAAACAAGATCTAATAGATTATCCCGTTTTTGAGACTGTTATAGCAATACTGGTCCAATTACATATAAAGTTATGAACTTAGAGATGACTTATTAAAGCTTAGAGGGAATTTTAATTGGAAGACCATATAGCTTCCAAATCATTGAAGAGAAAACTAACCTCACAAAAATTAATCAATGCAGCTAAGATGGAGTAACGGAGACCGTATTTACCATCGTAGGATAGACCCCAATGTGGATAAAATCTATGAAGCAATGCTTTTTAAGCCATGTGAAAACGATCATCCACTAGGACCTCGTCCTGCCGCCTCCATACCCAGGCTGCTAGGCCTCCTACTGCCACTACCAAGGATGTCCACCAGGTGGCGACATTGCCCCCCCTCTGCTCCTGCTGCAGAGCCAGTCCTGAGCAGCCCTGCTCCAGGTTTTGGCAGGCCGCTCCCAGAAGCGCGCTCGTGGGCCTTGCTCCCTTTTAGCCACCAGCAAAGGGATCGAGGATGAGCACTGAGCCTCCTTACTCATCGAAGATCTAGGAACCTATCTGATTTCTGAGCAGCCCTTTACCCTCGTCTGCCGTCAGGTACTCTCCACCCGACTTGCAGAGTCCGCGGCTTGGGCAGCCTGCACGCTGGCCCCGGCCCGTCAGAATCTCTTCCCCCCACCCCCACCCCACCCCACCCCCACCACCCCGGCCAAGAGGCCACGCGCGGTCGTGAGCAGGGCTCCAGGCCTCTGGAGCCGCGCCGCTTGGACTGCGTCCTGGCCCTGGGCTCGCGAGCTCCATGCCCTGGGCTGAGTCACTTAACATCTCTAAGCTAGTTTCCTCATCAGTACAATGAGGGCATAATCGGTATGGTGGGGGGGAAATCAGAATCTTGGGGGGACTACATTTCTGGTGATTGAAGATTATTTTCAGTTTGAATTATACAGTGAGGGACACCATACAATTTTTACTACTGCAGACTTCTGAAGGACAGCTTCTAGTATTCTTAAAACTAATGCATGCACGTACACACAAACACACGTGCACACACACTGACTCTGCTCCGCCTACATCCCCACGCGCACACACACGGAGTCATGGACCACACACACCCCCACAACATACACACAACCACACAGGTCCTCAGGCACGTGCACACACACACGCAAAGTCACTGTCACGTGCCACACACGTCCAGGCTCAACTTTAGAATTCCCGGACTCAGGGGAGTCCTGCAAAGAAAGCGACAGTGCGGGGAGAGCCGATTCCCAGTCTCTGACCGCCAGCCTGACCCTTTTCTTCCCAATGCTGGGTCCATCCCATGCCCCAAGGGGCCTTGGATGTGCACAGGGGGACACTCAGACCTCACATCCGGGCTCTGTCCGTAACCTCCATGCCAACAGCTGCCCGTTGGCCTCTCTGTGAGTCCTGGGATGCTGAACTCCGGGGAGAGCCGGTGCAGAAACTACAAGTGGGTCAGGGGCTGCTGGGGCAGGGCATTCGGGGTCCTGGGATTCCAGAGCACGGGGTGGAGCCAATGGGCGTGTCCCCTTGGCCCTGCTGACTCCACCCCGTAGAGGGCGTGGCCAGAGGGCGTGTCAGGGCCAGAGGGACCCTCTGTAGTTCAGGACCCAGGACAGCGCGGGGGTGTCGGGGGTGGGGGTTGGGGGGCCGCCCCTTGCCGTGCTCTAAGGGCAGAAGCCCTAAGGAAGGGCCGGAGGAGGCTGTAAGGTATCCTCACTGCCATCAACTGAAAAAACAAAAGCCCGCCGCAGGCGAGGGTGGGGAGGGTTTTGCTAGAACAAGGAAAGACGCTCGCAGAGGTCTGGCCGCAGAGGGCTGGGGGGCTTGCCAGGCTGATGAGGAACCGAGAGGCCGTCGGCCTCTAAACTCCACACGAATTCCTCCGGGTGACCCCGAGATGCAGGGAGACACGGAAAGCACGGTAAACACAGGCCGGAAGCTCAGCAGCCTGTTGCTTGCTTCACCGTCCGTCTGGCGTCCCCTCTGCTAGCAAGCAGCCTTTACCGCATCACCCACGGCTGACCCGGCTCAGGATTCCAGCTGATTGTCCACGGGTGGCATCACTTGCTGGTGACACGAAGCAGGCACGTTAGCCACCTCCCAAACCCTGAGGCTCCTCCTGGGAGGAGCCTGCGGGCCCCCAGTCCAGCCTCTGCGCCACGATGCTCCTTAGTGCCGCTCCCGGTTCGCTGCCCCGGCCTCTAGCTCTGGCCGGAACCTCGCTGGATTGGCGATAAATGGCACCCATGCACCACGTGTAAGCTTGGGGTCCAGATGTGACCATGGCTCGTCTCTTCTTCCCATCGATTGGGGGATTGTTCGGGCTTCATGTCATCGTGTTGGCAGGAAGGCCAGCTCCGCCCCCCTGAGACCTCCCTGAAGACACATAGAAACATAGGACACAATGCAGCCCATCTCTTTGTTTTAAAACACCTTTACAGGGCTACGATTTCTGTTCCGTCAATTAGACACATCTCACGTGTAGTATTTGATCAATTTTCATACATGTCTACACCCAGAAAGCCATCGCCACAATCAAGAGAGCTAACATGTCCACCACTCCCCAAGACGGGCAATTTTCCGATTCCCATATTTACCCCTTCCCACCGCCGTCCCTCCCTGGTAACCATAAGTTTGTTTCTCTATGTCTGTGGCTCTATTTGTCTTTTGCAGTTAAGATCATTTCTGTCTTTTTTTCTTAGATTTCACATGGAAGTTGTGTCATGCGGCATTTTTCTCTCTTCTGGCTTACTTCACTCAGAAGGACTGTCTCTGTGTCCAACCATGTTGCCGCAAATGGCATGGTTCCATCCTTTTTCACGGCTGTGTAGTATTCCGCGGCATAAAAAGACACCTACGTCTTTATCCAGTCACCAGTCGTTAGATGTTGGGGTTAGTTCCACGTCCTGGCTAATACAAATAGGGCTGCTGTGAGCATTGAGGTGCATGGGACTTTTTGAGTTAGAGTCTTCTCTTGACATATCCCCAGGCGTGGGAAGGCTGGATCATCAGGTAAGTCCATTTGTAGGTTTTTAAGGAACCTCCATCCCGTCTTCTCTAGTGACAATGCAGCCCGTCTTCCTGAAGCAGAGCCATGCTCACAAAGTAACGGATATTCCTAGAGGTCAGACATGACGTGCATTCAGCTTGGCCTGTTCCAGAAGAAGAGGGCAGTCTGGCAGGGCTGGAGGAGAGTGACCAGGGGAGTGTGGGACAGGCAGGATTCACACCACGTGGGGACATGACAGGCTGGGATAAGGAGCCTGGGCTTCCAGTCATGCCTTGGTAAGCATGGGGCACTGGTTCCAGGACTCCCCACAGATGCCAACATCCATGGATGCTGATGCCTCTTATGCAAAATGACATAGGACTTTATTTTTTACATACAAACGTAGTTTTCTTCCACGTTGTTGTCGTTTTTACAATGTTGTGTCGAATTCCAGTCTAGAGCACAATTTTCCACTTATGCATAAACATACCCATACAGTCATTGTCACATTCTCTTTCGCTGTGTCCTCCTGTGTACTTTAAATCATCTCTAGGTGACGCGCGGCATGCAAGGCAACGTGAATGCTATGTAAGCGGTTGCCGGTGTGTGGCAAGTTCAATTGTCGCTTTTCGAAACTTTCCGTTTTTTCCCGAATATTTTCAACCCACAGTTAGTTGAATCGGCTGGATCGGGAGCCCCTAGATACAGAGAACCCCCAAGCCCTTCCCACCTCGGAAATTTCCACTGGAAGCGCTGAAGGGGCCCAAAGAGAGGAGAAGAGCGCCCTCTAGCGGCTGCAAACGCTGAGGCATTCCTTCAGCCTATGCAGCGCGGGAGAGAAGGTTTCGGGCCGACTAGCGCAAAAGGAGGGCCCGCCTGGACAGGAAGGAGGAAGGACGACAGCGGAAGCCAGCTCGCACCCTTCCTGGAGCTAGCTGGTTGCAGTGAGGGACGCCGAGGAACTGGGGACACGTCGCGTGGGGATGGGGGGGGGGGGGCAATCGTGGCGGCCAGGAGCAGGGTTCACACAGCTGGCACCCAGTTTGCACGATCAAAATGACAAGGAGAGGGGGTGGGGGGAAGGGGCTGCCTCAGCACCGGGATCCTGACAAGGGCCATAGCGCCGCGACCTCAGCTAATGCGGCTCCCCTGCTAAGCCAGAAAAAGGAAACTGTGAGGCAAGATACTGCAGATTCCACCGCAGCCACACGGATGACTAGATCTCTAAACTGACAAAATGGAACCCTCGGAAACAGGAATCTTCCCTTTCTTCTACATTTTGACCTTGGGACAGGGAGCCACACTTCTCTGACGGGAACCGTCTTTACTCCGGCAGAGAGCTCAGTTTTCCAGGAATAAGTATGGAGAAAAAGTGTGCCGTGATGGTTTAGCAGTTCAAAGCGGAAGCCCGTCTTAGAGACGGGAAAAACCTGCTTCTCAATGAAGTCGAGGTATGGCACGAAGCAGGAGGAAGTTTAAGGAAATCTCTCTTAATATCCATTCACCAGACAAGACTAGCCAGTCCTAAAAAGGCAGCACTTTAAATCCAGGAAGCTTCTTGCTTCCTTTCTGGGGCGGGGTGGGGGCGGGGGGACATGAGAAACAATGCCGCATTTTAAAACAAGCCTTGGGGCCCTAGATACGGAGAGTGTTGTTGGGTGTTGAGGCTGAGAGGTGTTGCTGAGGAGAACGTAAAGCTGCGTATAGACTGGTATGGGTTCCAAGTCTACCGCTGGAAAAAAAGTAGCCAATCATGAGTCCATTTGATTGGGAAAGAAGTAAATAACTCAAAAATGGGAAAGACATGGGATTAAATAGCGGTAGCGAGCAATTAAATCCAAGATGTTTATACCTATATTTTCATTGTGAATGCAACAAACTGAAAGCAACTGTCTAAAAAGCAGTAACTGTAGCCCGCGCACGCGCACACACGCACACAATGGGGAACGGCAGAGAGGTAAAATATGCTAAATGTATCATGATTGAGAAACAAGATCTAATAGATTATCCCGTTTTTGAGACTGTTATAGCAATACTGGTCCAATTACATATAAAGTTATGAACTTAGAGATGACTTATTAAAGCTTAGAGGGAATTTTAATTGGAAGACCATATAGCTTCCAAATCATTGAAGAGAAAACTAACCTCACAAAAATTAATCAATGCAGCTAAGATGGAGTAACGGAGACCGTATTTACCATCGTAGGATAGACCCCAATGTGGATAAAATCTATGAAGCAATGCTTTTTAAGCCATGTGAAAACGATCATCCACTAGGACCTCGTCCTGCCGCCTCCATACCCAGGCTGCTAGGCCTCCTACTGCCACTACCAAGGATGTCCACCAGGTGGCGACATTGCCCCCCCTCTGCTCCTGCTGCAGAGCCAGTCCTGAGCAGCCCTGCTCCAGGTTTTGGCAGGCCGCTCCCAGAAGCGCGCTCGTGGGCCTTGCTCCCTTTTAGCCACCAGCAAAGGGATCGAGGATGAGCACTGAGCCTCCTTACTCATCGAAGATCTAGGAACCTATCTGATTTCTGAGCAGCCCTTTACCCTCGTCTGCCGTCAGGTACTCTCCACCCGACTTGCAGAGTCCGCGGCTTGGGCAGCCTGCACGCTGGCCCCGGCCCGTCAGAATCTCTTCCCCCCACCCCCACCCCACCCCACCCCCACCACCCCGGCCAAGAGGCCACGCGCGGTCGTGAGCAGGGCTCCAGGCCTCTGGAGCCGCGCCGCTTGGACTGCGTCCTGGCCCTGGGCTCGCGAGCTCCATGCCCTGGGCTGAGTCACTTAACATCTCTAAGCTAGTTTCCTCATCAGTACAATGAGGGCATAATCGGTATGGTGGGGGGGAAATCAGAATCTTGGGGGGACTACATTTCTGGTGATTGAAGATTATTTTCAGTTTGAATTATACAGTGAGGGACACCATACAATTTTTACTACTGCAGACTTCTGAAGGACAGCTTCTAGTATTCTTAAAACTAATGCATGCACGTACACACAAACACACGTGCACACACACTGACTCTGCTCCGCCTACATCCCCACGCGCACACACACGGAGTCATGGACCACACACACCCCCACAACATACACACAACCACACAGGTCCTCAGGCACGCGCACACACACACGCAAAGTCACTGTCACGTGCCACACACGTCCAGGCTCAACTTTAGAATTCCCGGACTCAGGGGAGTCCTGCAAAGAAAGCGACAGTGCGGGGAGAGCCGATTCCCAGTCTCTGACCGCCAGCCTGACCCTTTTCTTCCCAATGCTGGGTCCATCCCATGCCCCAAGGGGCCTTGGATGTGCACAGGGGGACACTCAGACCTCACATCCGGGCTCTGTCCGTAACCTCCATGCCAACAGCTGCCCGTTGGCCTCTCTGTGAGTCCTGGGATGCTGAACTCCGGGGAGAGCCGGTGCAGAAACTACAAGTGGGTCAGGGGCTGCTGGGGCAGGGCATTCGGGGTCCTGGGATTCCAGAGCACGGGGTGGAGCCAATGGGCGTGTCCCCTTGGCCCTGCTGACTCCACCCCGTAGAGGGCGTGGCCAGAGGGCGTGTCAGGGCCAGAGGGACCCTCTGTAGTTCAGGACCCAGGACAGCGCGGGGGTGTCGGGGGTGGGGGTTGGGGGGCCGCCCCTTGCCGTGCTCTAAGGGCAGAAGCCCTAAGGAAGGGCCGGAGGAGGCTGTAAGGTATCCTCACTGCCATCAACTGAAAAAACAAAAGCCCGCCGCAGGCGAGGGTGGGGAGGGTTTTGCTAGAACAAGGCAAGACGCTCGCAGAGGTCTGGCCGCAGAGGGCTGGGGGGCTTGCCAGGCTGATGAGGAACCGAGAGGCCGTCGGCCTCTAAACTCCACACGAATTCCTCCGGGTGACCCCGAGATGCAGGGAGACACGGAAAGCACGGTAAACACAGGCCGGAAGCTCAGCAGCCTGTTGCTTGCTTCACCGTCCGTCTGGCGTCCCCTCTGCTAGCAAGCAGCCTTTACCGCATCACCCACGGCTGACCCGGCTCAGGATTCCAGCTGATTGTCCACGGGTGGCATCACTTGCTGGTGACACGAAGCAGGCACGTTAGCCACCTCCCAAACCCTGAGGCTCCTCCTGGGAGGAGCCTGCGGGCCCCCAGTCCAGCCTCTGCGCCACGATGCTCCTTAGTGCCGCTCCCGGTTCGCTGCCCCGGCCTCTAGCTCTGGCCGGAACCTCGCTGGATTGGCGATAAATGGCACCCATGCACCACGTGTAAGCTTGGGGTCCAGATGTGACCATGGCTCGTCTCTTCTTCCCATCGATTGGGGGATTGTTCGGGCTTCATGTCATCGTGTTGGCAGGAAGGCCAGCTCCGCCCCCCTGAGACCTCCCTGAAGACACATAGAAACATAGGACACAATGCAGCCCATCTCTTTGTTTTAAAACACCTTTACAGGGCTACGATTTCTGTTCCGTCAATTAGACACATCTCACGTGTAGTATTTGATCAATTTTCATACATGTCTACACCCAGAAAGCCATCGCCACAATCAAGAGAGCTAACATGTCCACCACTCCCCAAGACGGGCAATTTTCCGATTCCCATATTTACCCCTTCCCACCGCCGTCCCTCCCTGGTAACCATAAGTTTGTTTCTCTATGTCTGTGGCTCTATTTGTCTTTTGCAGTTAAGATCATTTCTGTCTTTTTTTCTTAGATTTCACATGGAAGTTGTGTCATGCGGCATTTTTCTCTCTTCTGGCTTACTTCACTCAGAAGGACTGTCTCTGTGTCCAACCATGTTGCCGCAAATGGCATGGTTCCATCCTTTTTCACGGCTGTGTAGTATTCCGCGGCATAAAAAGACACCTACGTCTTTATCCAGTCACCAGTCGTTAGATGTTGGGGTTAGTTCCACGTCCTGGCTAATACAAATAGGGCTGCTGTGAGCATTGAGGTGCATGGGACTTTTTGAGTTAGAGTCTTCTCTTGACATATCCCCAGGCGTGGGAAGGCTGGATCATCAGGTAAGTCCATTTGTAGGTTTTTAAGGAACCTCCATCCCGTCTTCTCTAGTGACAATGCAGCCCGTCTTCCTGAAGCAGAGCCATGCTCACAAAGTAACGGATATTCCTAGAGGTCAGACATGACGTGCATTCAGCTTGGCCTGTTCCAGAAGAAGAGGGCAGTCTGGCAGGGCTGGAGGAGAGTGACCAGGGGAGTGTGGGACAGGCAGGATTCACACCACGTGGGGACATGACAGGCTGGGATAAGGAGCCTGGGCTTCCAGTCATGCCTTGGTAAGCATGGGGCACTGGTTCCAGGACTCCCCACAGATGCCAACATCCATGGATGCTGATGCCTCTTATGCAAAATGACATAGGACTTTATTTTTTACATACAAACGTAGTTTTCTTCCACGTTGTTGTCGTTTTTACAATGTTGTGTCGAATTCCAGTCTAGAGCACAATTTTCCACTTATGCATAAACATACCCATACAGTCATTGTCACATTCTCTTTCGCTGTGTCCTCCTGTGTACTTTAAATCATCTCTAGGTGACGCGCGGCATGCAAGGCAACGTGAATGCTATGTAAGCGGTTGCCGGTGTGTGGCAAGTTCAATTGTCGCTTTTCGAAACTTTCCGTTTTTTCCCGAATATTTTCAACCCACAGTTAGTTGAATCGGCTGGATCGGGAGCCCCTAGATACAGAGAACCCCCAAGCCCTTCCCACCTCGGAAATTTCCACTGGAAGCGCTGAAGGGGCCCAAAGAGAGGAGAAGAGCGCCCTCTAGCGGCTGCAAACGCTGAGGCATTCCTTCAGCCTATGCAGCGCGGGAGAGAAGGTTTCGGGCCGACTAGCGCAAAAGGAGGGCCCGCCTGGACAGGAAGGAGGAAGGACGACAGCGGAAGCCAGCTCGCACCCTTCCTGGAGCTAGCTGGTTGCAGTGAGGGACGCCGAGGAACTGGGGACACGTCGCGTGGGGATGGGGGGGGGGCAATCGTGGCGGCCAGGAGCAGGGTTCACACAGCTGGCACCCAGTTTGCACGATCAAAATGACAAGGAGAGGGGGTGGGGGGAAGGGGCTGCCTCAGCACCGGGATCCTGACAAGGGCCATAGCGCCGCGACCTCAGCTAATGCGGCTCCCCTGCTAAGCCAGAAAAAGGAAACTGTGAGGCAAGATACTGCAGATTCCACCGCAGCCACACGGATGACTAGATCTCTAACCTGACAAAATGGAACCCTCGGAAACAGGAATCTTCCCTTTCTTCTACATTTTGACCTTGGGACAGGGAGCCACACTTCTCTGACGGGAACCGTCTTTACTCCGGCAGAGAGCTCAGTTTTCCAGGAATAAGTATGGAGAAAAAGTGTGCCGTGATGGTTTAGCAGTTCAAAGCGGAAGCCCGTCTTAGAAACGGGAAAAACCTGCTTCTCAATGAAGTCGAGTTATGGCACGAAGCAGGAGGAAGTTTAAGGAAATCTCTCTTAATATCCATTCACCAGACAAGACTAGCCAGTCCTAAAAAGGCAGCACTTTAAATCCAGGAAGCTTCTTGCTTCCTTTCTGGGGCGGGGTGGGGGCGGGGGGACATGAGAAACAATGCCGCATTTTCAAACAAGCCTTGGGGCCCTAGATACGGAGAGTGTTGTTGGGTGTTGAGGCTGAGAGGTGTTGCTGAGGAGAACGTAAAGCTGCGTATAGACTGGTATGGGTTCCAAGTCTACCGCTGGAAAAAAAGTAGCCAATCATGAGTCCATTTGATTGGGAAAGAAGTAAATAACTCAAAAATGGGAAAGACATGGGATTAAATAGCGGTAGCGAGCAATTAAATCCAAGATGTTTATACCTATATTTTCATTGTGAATGCAACAAACTGAAAGCAACTGTCTAAAAAGCAGTAACTGTAGCCCGCGCACGCGCACACACGCACACAATGGGGAACGGCAGAGAGGTAAAATATGCTAAATGTATCATGATTGAGAAACAAGATCTAATAGATTATCCCGTTTTTGAGACTGTTATAGCAATACTGGTCCAATTACATATAAAGTTATGAACTTAGAGATGACTTATTAAAGCTTAGAGGGAATTTTAATTGGAAGACCATATAGCTTCCAAATCATTGAAGAGAAAACTAACCTCACAAAAATTAATCAATGCAGCTAAGATGGAGTAACGGAGACCGTATTTACCATCGTAGGATAGACCCCAATGTGGATAAAATCTATGAAGCAATGCTTTTTAAGCCATGTGAAAACGATCATCCACTAGGACCTCGTCCTGCCGCCTCCATACCCAGGCTGCTAGGCCTCCTACTGCCACTACCAAGGATGTCCACCAGGTGGCGACATTGCCCCCCTCTGCTCCTGCTGCAGAGCCAGTCCTGAGCAGCCCTGCTCCAGGTTTTGGCAGGCCGCTCCCAGAAGCGCGCTCGTGGGCCTTGCTCCCTTTTAGCCACCAGCAAAGGGATCGAGGATGAGCACTGAGCCTCCTTACTCATCGAAGATCTAGGAACCTATCTGATTTCTGAGCAGCCCTTTACCCTCGTCTGCCGTCAGGTACTCTCCACCCGACTTGCAGAGTCCGCGGCTTGGGCAGCCTGCACGCTGGCCCCGGCCCGTCAGAATCTCTTCCCCCCACCCCCACCCCACCCCACCCCCACCACCCCGGCCAAGAGGCCACGCGCGGTCGTGAGCAGGGCTCCAGGCCTCTGGAGCCGCGCCGCTTGGACTGCGTCCTGGCCCTGGGCTCGCGAGCTCCATGCCCTGGGCTGAGTCACTTAACATCTCTAAGCTAGTTTCCTCATCAGTACAATGAGGGCATAATCGGTATGGTGGGGGGGAAATCAGAATCTTGGGGGGACTACATTTCTGGTGATTGAAGATTATTTTCAGTTTGAATTATACAGTGAGGGACACCATACAATTTTTACTACTGCAGACTTCTGAAGGACAGCTTCTAGTATTCTTAAAACTAATGCATGCACGTACACACAAACACACGTGCACACACACTGACTCTGCTCCGCCTACATCCCCACGCGCACACACACGGAGTCATGGACCACACACACCCCCACAACATACACACAACCACACAGGTCCTCAGGCGCGCGCACACACACACGCAAAGTCACTGTCACGTGCCCCACACGTCCAGGCTCAACTTTAGAATTCCCGGACTCAGGGGAGTCCTGCAAAGAAAGCGACAGTGCGGGGAGAGCCGATTCCCAGTCTCTGACCGCCAGCCTGACCCTTTTCTTCCCAATGCTGGGTCCATCCCATGCCCCAAGGGGCCTTGGATGTGCACAGGGGGACACTCAGACCTCACATCCGGGCTCTGTCCGTAACCTCCATGCCAACAGCTGCCCGTTGGCCTCTCTGTGAGTCCTGGGATGCTGAACTCCGGGGAGAGCCGGTGCAGAAACTACAAGTGGGTCAGGGGCTGCTGGGGCAGGGCATTCGGGGTCCTGGGATTCCAGAGCACGGGGTGGAGCCAATGGGCGTGTCCCCTTGGCCCTGCTGACTCCACCCCGTAGAGGGCGTGGCCAGAGGGCGTGTCAGGGCCAGAGGGACCCTCTGTAGTTCAGGACCCAGGACAGCGCGGGGGTGTCGGGGGTGGGGGTTGGGGGGCCGCCCCTTGCCGTGCTCTAAGGGCAGAAGCCCTAAGGAAGGGCCGGAGGAGGCTGTAAGGTATCCTCACTGCCATCAACTGAAAAAACAAAAGCCCGCCGCAGGCGAGGGTGGGGAGGGTTTTGCTAGAACAAGGCAAGACGCTCGCAGAGGTCTGGCCGCAGAGGGCTGGGGGGCTTGCCAGGCTGATGAGGAACCGAGAGGCCGTCGGCCTCTAAACTCCACACGAATTCCTCCGGGTGACCCCGAGATGCAGGGAGACACGGAAAGCACGGTAAACACAGGCCGGAAGCTCAGCAGCCTGTTGCTTGCTTCACCGTCCGTCTGGCGTCCCCTCTGCTAGCAAGCAGCCTTTACCGCATCACCCACGGCTGACCCGGCTCAGGATTCCAGCTGATTGTCCACGGGTGGCATCACTTGCTGGTGACACGAAGCAGGCACGTTAGCCACCTCCCAAACCCTGAGGCTCCTCCTGGGAGGAGCCTGCGGGCCCCCAGTCCAGCCTCTGCGCCACGATGCTCCTTAGTGCCGCTCCCGGTTCGCTGCCCCGGCCTCTAGCTCTGGCCGGAACCTCGCTGGATTGGCGATAAATGGCACCCATGCACCACGTGTAAGCTTGGGGTCCAGATGTGACCATGGCTCGTCTCTTCTTCCCATCGATTGGGGGATTGTTCGGGCTTCATGTCATCGTGTTGGCAGGAAGGCCAGCTCCGCCCCCCTGAGACCTCCCTGAAGACACATAGAAACATAGGACACAATGCAGCCCATCTCTTTGTTTTAAAACACCTTTACAGGGCTACGATTTCTGTTCCGTCAATTAGACACATCTCACGTGTAGTATTTGATCAATTTTCATACATGTCTACACCCAGAAAGCCATCGCCACAATCAAGAGAGCTAACATGTCCACCACTCCCCAAGACGGGCAATTTTCCGATTCCCATATTTACCCCTTCCCACCGCCGTCCCTCCCTGGTAACCATAAGTTTGTTTCTCTATGTCTGTGGCTCTATTTGTCTTTTGCAGTTAAGATCATTTCTGTCTTTTTTTCTTAGATTTCACATGGAAGTTGTGTCATGCGGCATTTTTCTCTCTTCTGGCTTACTTCACTCAGAAGGACTGTCTCTGTGTCCAACCATGTTGCCGCAAATGGCATGGTTCCATCCTTTTTCACGGCTGTGTAGTATTCCGCGGCATAAAAAGACACCTACGTCTTTATCCAGTCACCAGTCGTTAGATGTTGGGGTTAGTTCCACGTCCTGGCTAATACAAATAGGGCTGCTGTGAGCATTGAGGTGCATGGGACTTTTTGAGTTAGAGTCTTCTCTTGACATATCCCCAGGCGTGGGAAGGCTGGATCATCAGGTAAGTCCATTTGTAGGTTTTTAAGGAACCTCCATCCCGTCTTCTCTAGTGACAATGCAGCCCGTCTTCCTGAAGCAGAGCCATGCTCACAAAGTAACGGATATTCCTAGAGGTCAGACATGACGTGCATTCAGCTTGGCCTGTTCCAGAAGAAGAGGGCAGTCTGGCAGGGCTGGAGGAGAGTGACCAGGGGAGTGTGGGACAGGCAGGATTCACACCACGTGGGGACATGACAGGCTGGGATAAGGAGCC
This sequence comes from Vicugna pacos, assembly GCF_048564905.1. NCBI lineage: Eukaryota > Metazoa > Chordata > Mammalia > Artiodactyla > Camelidae > Vicugna > Vicugna pacos. The sequence goes on from NW_027328780.1 coordinate 1,137,618, forward strand.
TGGGCTTCCAGTCATGCCTTGGTAAGCATGGGGCACTGGTTCCAGGACTCCCCACAGATGCCAACATCCATGGATGCTGATGCCTCTTATGCAAAATGACATAGGACTTTATTTTTTACATACAAACGTAGTTTTCTTCCACGTTGTTGTCGTTTTTACAATGTTGTGTCGAATTCCAGTCTAGAGCACAATTTTCCACTTATGCATAAACATACCCATACAGTCATTGTCACATTCTCTTTCGCTGTGTCCTCCTGTGTACTTTAAATCATCTCTAGGTGACGCGCGGCATGCAAGGCAACGTGAATGCTATGTAAGCGGTTGCCGGTGTGTGGCAAGTTCAATTGTCGCTTTTCGAAACTTTCCGTTTTTTCCCGAATATTTTCAACCCACAGTTAGTTGAATCGGCTGGATCGGGAGCCCCTAGATACAGAGAACCCCCAAGCCCTTCCCACCTCGGAAATTTCCACTGGAAGCGCTGAAGGGGCCCAAAGAGAGGAGAAGAGCGCCCTCTAGCGGCTGCAAACGCTGAGGCATTCCTTCAGCCTATGCAGCGCGGGAGAGAAGGTTTCGGGCCGACTAGCGCAAAAGGAGGGCCCGCCTGGACAGGAAGGAGGAAGGACGACAGCGGAAGCCAGCTCGCACCCTTCCTGGAGCTAGCTGGTTGCAGTGAGGGACGCCGAGGAACTGGGGACACGTCGCGTGGGGATGGGGGGGGGGGGGCAATCGTGGCGGCCAGGAGCAGGGTTCACACAGCTGGCACCCAGTTTGCACGATCAAAATGACAAGGAGAGGGGGTGGGGGGAAGGGGCTGCCTCAGCACCGGGATCCTGACAAGGGCCATAGCGCCGCGACCTCAGCTAATGCGGCTCCCCTGCTAAGCCAGAAAAAGGAAACTGTGAGGCAAGATACTGCAGATTCCACCGCAGCCACACGGATGACTAGATCTCTAAACTGACAAAATGGAACCCTCGGAAACAGGAATCTTCCCTTTCTTCTACATTTTGACCTTGGGACAGGGAGCCACACTTCTCTGACGGGAACCGTCTTTACTCCGGCAGAGAGCTCAGTTTTCCAGGAATAAGTATGGAGAAAAAGTGTGCCGTGATGGTTTAGCAGTTCAAAGCGGAAGCCCGTCTTAGAGACGGGAAAAACCTGCTTCTCAATGAAGTCGAGGTATGGCACGAAGCAGGAGGAAGTTTAAGGAAATCTCTCTTAATATCCATTCACCAGACAAGACTAGCCAGTCCTAAAAAGGCAGCACTTTAAATCCAGGAAGCTTCTTGCTTCCTTTCTGGGGCGGGGTGGGGGCGGGGGGACATGAGAAACAATGCCGCATTTTAAAACAAGCCTTGGGGCCCTAGATACGGAGAGTGTTGTTGGGTGTTGAGGCTGAGAGGTGTTGCTGAGGAGAACGTAAAGCTGCGTATAGACTGGTATGGGTTCCAAGTCTACCGCTGGAAAAAAAGTAGCCAATCATGAGTCCATTTGATTGGGAAAGAAGTAAATAACTCAAAAATGGGAAAGACATGGGATTAAATAGCGGTAGCGAGCAATTAAATCCAAGATGTTTATACCTATATTTTCATTGTGAATGCAACAAACTGAAAGCAACTGTCTAAAAAGCAGTAACTGTAGCCCGCGCACGCGCACACACGCACACAATGGGGAACGGCAGAGAGGTAAAATATGCTAAATGTATCATGATTGAGAAACAAGATCTAATAGATTATCCCGTTTTTGAGACTGTTATAGCAATACTGGTCCAATTACATATAAAGTTATGAACTTAGAGATGACTTATTAAAGCTTAGAGGGAATTTTAATTGGAAGACCATATAGCTTCCAAATCATTGAAGAGAAAACTAACCTCACAAAAATTAATCAATGCAGCTAAGATGGAGTAACGGAGACCGTATTTACCATCGTAGGATAGACCCCAATGTGGATAAAATCTATGAAGCAATGCTTTTTAAGCCATGTGAAAACGATCATCCACTAGGACCTCGTCCTGCCGCCTCCATACCCAGGCTGCTAGGCCTCCTACTGCCACTACCAAGGATGTCCACCAGGTGGCGACATTGCCCCCCCTCTGCTCCTGCTGCAGAGCCAGTCCTGAGCAGCCCTGCTCCAGGTTTTGGCAGGCCGCTCCCAGAAGCGCGCTCGTGGGCCTTGCTCCCTTTTAGCCACCAGCAAAGGGATCGAGGATGAGCACTGAGCCTCCTTACTCATCGAAGATCTAGGAACCTATCTGATTTCTGAGCAGCCCTTTACCCTCGTCTGCCGTCAGGTACTCTCCACCCGACTTGCAGAGTCCGCGGCTTGGGCAGCCTGCACGCTGGCCCCGGCCCGTCAGAATCTCTTCCCCCCACCCCCACCCCACCCCACCCCCACCACCCCGGCCAAGAGGCCACGCGCGGTCGTGAGCAGGGCTCCAGGCCTCTGGAGCCGCGCCGCTTGGACTGCGTCCTGGCCCTGGGCTCGCGAGCTCCATGCCCTGGGCTGAGTCACTTAACATCTCTAAGCTAGTTTCCTCATCAGTACAATGAGGGCATAATCGGTATGGTGGGGGGGAAATCAGAATCTTGGGGGGACTACATTTCTGGTGATTGAAGATTATTTTCAGTTTGAATTATACAGTGAGGGACACCATACAATTTTTACTACTGCAGACTTCTGAAGGACAGCTTCTAGTATTCTTAAAACTAATGCATGCACGTACACACAAACACACGTGCACACACACTGACTCTGCTCCGCCTACATCCCCACGCGCACACACACGGAGTCATGGACCACACACACCCCCACAACATACACACAACCACACAGGTCCTCAGGCACGCGCACACACACACGCAAAGTCACTGTCACGTGCCACACACGTCCAGGCTCAACTTTAGAATTCCCGGACTCAGGGGAGTCCTGCAAAGAAAGCGACAGTGCGGGGAGAGCCGATTCCCAGTCTCTGACCGCCAGCCTGACCCTTTTCTTCCCAATGCTGGGTCCATCCCATGCCCCAAGGGGCCTTGGATGTGCACAGGGGGACACTCAGACCTCACATCCGGGCTCTGTCCGTAACCTCCATGCCAACAGCTGCCCGTTGGCCTCTCTGTGAGTCCTGGGATGCTGAACTCCGGGGAGAGCCGGTGCAGAAACTACAAGTGGGTCAGGGGCTGCTGGGGCAGGGCATTCGGGGTCCTGGGATTCCAGAGCACGGGGTGGAGCCAATGGGCGTGTCCCCTTGGCCCTGCTGACTCCACCCCGTAGAGGGCGTGGCCAGAGGGCGTGTCAGGGCCAGAGGGACCCTCTGTAGTTCAGGACCCAGGACAGCGCGGGGGTGTCGGGGGTGGGGGTTGGGGGGCCGCCCCTTGCCGTGCTCTAAGGGCAGAAGCCCTAAGGAAGGGCCGGAGGAGGCTGTAAGGTATCCTCACTGCCATCAACTGAAAAAACAAAAGCCCGCCGCAGGCGAGGGTGGGGAGGGTTTTGCTAGAACAAGGCAAGACGCTCGCAGAGGTCTGGCCGCAGAGGGCTGGGGGGCTTGCCAGGCTGATGAGGAACCGAGAGGCCGTCGGCCTCTAAACTCCACACGAATTCCTCCGGGTGACCCCGAGATGCAGGGAGACACGGAAAGCACGGTAAACACAGGCCGGAAGCTCAGCAGCCTGTTGCTTGCTTCACCGTCCGTCTGGCGTCCCCTCTGCTAGCAAGCAGCCTTTACCGCATCACCCACGGCTGACCCGGCTCAGGATTCCAGCTGATTGTCCACGGGTGGCATCACTTGCTGGTGACACGAAGCAGGCACGTTAGCCACCTCCCAAACCCTGAGGCTCCTCCTGGGAGGAGCCTGCGGGCCCCCAGTCCAGCCTCTGCGCCACGATGCTCCTTAGTGCCGCTCCCGGTTCGCTGCCCCGGCCTCTAGCTCTGGCCGGAACCTCGCTGGATTGGCGATAAATGGCACCCATGCACCACGTGTAAGCTTGGGGTCCAGATGTGACCATGGCTCGTCTCTTCTTCCCATCGATTGGGGGATTGTTCGGGCTTCATGTCATCGTGTTGGCAGGAAGGCCAGCTCCGCCCCCCTGAGACCTCCCTGAAGACACATAGAAACATAGGACACAATGCAGCCCATCTCTTTGTTTTAAAACACCTTTACAGGGCTACGATTTCTGTTCCGTCAATTAGACACATCTCACGTGTAGTATTTGATCAATTTTCATACATGTCTACACCCAGAAAGCCATCGCCACAATCAAGAGAGCTAACATGTCCACCACTCCCCAAGACGGGCAATTTTCCGATTCCCATATTTACCCCTTCCCACCGCCGTCCCTCCCTGGTAACCATAAGTTTGTTTCTCTATGTCTGTGGCTCTATTTGTCTTTTGCAGTTAAGATCATTTCTGTCTTTTTTTCTTAGATTTCACATGGAAGTTGTGTCATGCGGCATTTTTCTCTCTTCTGGCTTACTTCACTCAGAAGGACTGTCTCTGTGTCCAACCATGTTGCCGCAAATGGCATGGTTCCATCCTTTTTCACGGCTGTGTAGTATTCCGCGGCATAAAAAGACACCTACGTCTTTATCCAGTCACCAGTCGTTAGATGTTGGGGTTAGTTCCACGTCCTGGCTAATACAAATAGGGCTGCTGTGAGCATTGAGGTGCATGGGACTTTTTGAGTTAGAGTCTTCTCTTGACATATCCCCAGGCGTGGGAAGGCTGGATCATCAGGTAAGTCCATTTGTAGGTTTTTAAGGAACCTCCATCCCGTCTTCTCTAGTGACAATGCAGCCCGTCTTCCTGAAGCAGAGCCATGCTCACAAAGTAACGGATATTCCTAGAGGTCAGACATGACGTGCATTCAGCTTGGCCTGTTCCAGAAGAAGAGGGCAGTCTGGCAGGGCTGGAGGAGAGTGACCAGGGGAGTGTGGGACAGGCAGGATTCACACCACGTGGGGACATGACAGGCTGGGATAAGGAGCCTGGGCTTCCAGTCATGCCTTGGTAAGCATGGGGCACTGGTTCCAGGACTCCCCACAGATGCCAACATCCATGGATGCTGATGCCTCTTATGCAAAATGACATAGGACTTTATTTTTTACATACAAACGTAGTTTTCTTCCACGTTGTTGTCGTTTTTACAATGTTGTGTCGAATTCCAGTCTAGAGCACAATTTTCCACTTATGCATAAACATACCCATACAGTCATTGTCACATTCTCTTTCGCTGTGTCCTCCTGTGTACTTTAAATCATCTCTAGGTGACGCGCGGCATGCAAGGCAACGTGAATGCTATGTAAGCGGTTGCCGGTGTGTGGCAAGTTCAATTGTCGCTTTTCGAAACTTTCCGTTTTTTCCCGAATATTTTCAACCCACAGTTAGTTGAATCGGCTGGATCGGGAGCCCCTAGATACAGAGAACCCCCAAGCCCTTCCCACCTCGGAAATTTCCACTGGAAGCGCTGAAGGGGCCCAAAGAGAGGAGAAGAGCGCCCTCTAGCGGCTGCAAACGCTGAGGCATTCCTTCAGCCTATGCAGCGCGGGAGAGAAGGTTTCGGGCCGACTAGCGCAAAAGGAGGGCCCGCCTGGACAGGAAGGAGGAAGGACGACAGCGGAAGCCAGCTCGCACCCTTCCTGGAGCTAGCTGGTTGCAGTGAGGGACGCCGAGGAACTGGGGACACGTCGCGTGGGGATGGGGGGGGGGCAATCGTGGCGGCCAGGAGCAGGGTTCACACAGCTGGCACCCAGTTTGCACGATCAAAATGACAAGGAGAGGGGGTGGGGGGAAGGGGCTGCCTCAGCACCGGGATCCTGACAAGGGCCATAGCGCCGCGACCTCAGCTAATGCGGCTCCCCTGCTAAGCCAGAAAAAGGAAACTGTGAGGCAAGATACTGCAGATTCCACCGCAGCCACACGGATGACTAGATCTCTAACCTGACAAAATGGAACCCTCGGAAACAGGAATCTTCCCTTTCTTCTACATTTTGACCTTGGGACAGGGAGCCACACTTCTCTGACGGGAACCGTCTTTACTCCGGCAGAGAGCTCAGTTTTCCAGGAATAAGTATGGAGAAAAAGTGTGCCGTGATGGTTTAGCAGTTCAAAGCGGAAGCCCGTCTTAGAAACGGGAAAAACCTGCTTCTCAATGAAGTCGAGTTATGGCACGAAGCAGGAGGAAGTTTAAGGAAATCTCTCTTAATATCCATTCACCAGACAAGACTAGCCAGTCCTAAAAAGGCAGCACTTTAAATCCAGGAAGCTTCTTGCTTCCTTTCTGGGGCGGGGTGGGGGCGGGGGGACATGAGAAACAATGCCGCATTTTCAAACAAGCCTTGGGGCCCTAGATACGGAGAGTGTTGTTGGGTGTTGAGGCTGAGAGGTGTTGCTGAGGAGAACGTAAAGCTGCGTATAGACTGGTATGGGTTCCAAGTCTACCGCTGGAAAAAAAGTAGCCAATCATGAGTCCATTTGATTGGGAAAGAAGTAAATAACTCAAAAATGGGAAAGACATGGGATTAAATAGCGGTAGCGAGCAATTAAATCCAAGATGTTTATACCTATATTTTCATTGTGAATGCAACAAACTGAAAGCAACTGTCTAAAAAGCAGTAACTGTAGCCCGCGCACGCGCACACACGCACACAATGGGGAACGGCAGAGAGGTAAAATATGCTAAATGTATCATGATTGAGAAACAAGATCTAATAGATTATCCCGTTTTTGAGACTGTTATAGCAATACTGGTCCAATTACATATAAAGTTATGAACTTAGAGATGACTTATTAAAGCTTAGAGGGAATTTTAATTGGAAGACCATATAGCTTCCAAATCATTGAAGAGAAAACTAACCTCACAAAAATTAATCAATGCAGCTAAGATGGAGTAACGGAGACCGTATTTACCATCGTAGGATAGACCCCAATGTGGATAAAATCTATGAAGCAATGCTTTTTAAGCCATGTGAAAACGATCATCCACTAGGACCTCGTCCTGCCGCCTCCATACCCAGGCTGCTAGGCCTCCTACTGCCACTACCAAGGATGTCCACCAGGTGGCGACATTGCCCCCCTCTGCTCCTGCTGCAGAGCCAGTCCTGAGCAGCCCTGCTCCAGGTTTTGGCAGGCCGCTCCCAGAAGCGCGCTCGTGGGCCTTGCTCCCTTTTAGCCACCAGCAAAGGGATCGAGGATGAGCACTGAGCCTCCTTACTCATCGAAGATCTAGGAACCTATCTGATTTCTGAGCAGCCCTTTACCCTCGTCTGCCGTCAGGTACTCTCCACCCGACTTGCAGAGTCCGCGGCTTGGGCAGCCTGCACGCTGGCCCCGGCCCGTCAGAATCTCTTCCCCCCACCCCCACCCCACCCCACCCCCACCACCCCGGCCAAGAGGCCACGCGCGGTCGTGAGCAGGGCTCCAGGCCTCTGGAGCCGCGCCGCTTGGACTGCGTCCTGGCCCTGGGCTCGCGAGCTCCATGCCCTGGGCTGAGTCACTTAACATCTCTAAGCTAGTTTCCTCATCAGTACAATGAGGGCATAATCGGTATGGTGGGGGGGAAATCAGAATCTTGGGGGGACTACATTTCTGGTGATTGAAGATTATTTTCAGTTTGAATTATACAGTGAGGGACACCATACAATTTTTACTACTGCAGACTTCTGAAGGACAGCTTCTAGTATTCTTAAAACTAATGCATGCACGTACACACAAACACACGTGCACACACACTGACTCTGCTCCGCCTACATCCCCACGCGCACACACACGGAGTCATGGACCACACACACCCCCACAACATACACACAACCACACAGGTCCTCAGGCGCGCGCACACACACACGCAAAGTCACTGTCACGTGCCCCACACGTCCAGGCTCAACTTTAGAATTCCCGGACTCAGGGGAGTCCTGCAAAGAAAGCGACAGTGCGGGGAGAGCCGATTCCCAGTCTCTGACCGCCAGCCTGACCCTTTTCTTCCCAATGCTGGGTCCATCCCATGCCCCAAGGGGCCTTGGATGTGCACAGGGGGACACTCAGACCTCACATCCGGGCTCTGTCCGTAACCTCCATGCCAACAGCTGCCCGTTGGCCTCTCTGTGAGTCCTGGGATGCTGAACTCCGGGGAGAGCCGGTGCAGAAACTACAAGTGGGTCAGGGGCTGCTGGGGCAGGGCATTCGGGGTCCTGGGATTCCAGAGCACGGGGTGGAGCCAATGGGCGTGTCCCCTTGGCCCTGCTGACTCCACCCCGTAGAGGGCGTGGCCAGAGGGCGTGTCAGGGCCAGAGGGACCCTCTGTAGTTCAGGACCCAGGACAGCGCGGGGGTGTCGGGGGTGGGGGTTGGGGGGCCGCCCCTTGCCGTGCTCTAAGGGCAGAAGCCCTAAGGAAGGGCCGGAGGAGGCTGTAAGGTATCCTCACTGCCATCAACTGAAAAAACAAAAGCCCGCCGCAGGCGAGGGTGGGGAGGGTTTTGCTAGAACAAGGCAAGACGCTCGCAGAGGTCTGGCCGCAGAGGGCTGGGGGGCTTGCCAGGCTGATGAGGAACCGAGAGGCCGTCGGCCTCTAAACTCCACACGAATTCCTCCGGGTGACCCCGAGATGCAGGGAGACACGGAAAGCACGGTAAACACAGGCCGGAAGCTCAGCAGCCTGTTGCTTGCTTCACCGTCCGTCTGGCGTCCCCTCTGCTAGCAAGCAGCCTTTACCGCATCACCCACGGCTGACCCGGCTCAGGATTCCAGCTGATTGTCCACGGGTGGCATCACTTGCTGGTGACACGAAGCAGGCACGTTAGCCACCTCCCAAACCCTGAGGCTCCTCCTGGGAGGAGCCTGCGGGCCCCCAGTCCAGCCTCTGCGCCACGATGCTCCTTAGTGCCGCTCCCGGTTCGCTGCCCCGGCCTCTAGCTCTGGCCGGAACCTCGCTGGATTGGCGATAAATGGCACCCATGCACCACGTGTAAGCTTGGGGTCCAGATGTGACCATGGCTCGTCTCTTCTTCCCATCGATTGGGGGATTGTTCGGGCTTCATGTCATCGTGTTGGCAGGAAGGCCAGCTCCGCCCCCCTGAGACCTCCCTGAAGACACATAGAAACATAGGACACAATGCAGCCCATCTCTTTGTTTTAAAACACCTTTACAGGGCTACGATTTCTGTTCCGTCAATTAGACACATCTCACGTGTAGTATTTGATCAATTTTCATACATGTCTACACCCAGAAAGCCATCGCCACAATCAAGAGAGCTAACATGTCCACCACTCCCCAAGACGGGCAATTTTCCGATTCCCATATTTACCCCTTCCCACCGCCGTCCCTCCCTGGTAACCATAAGTTTGTTTCTCTATGTCTGTGGCTCTATTTGTCTTTTGCAGTTAAGATCATTTCTGTCTTTTTTTCTTAGATTTCACATGGAAGTTGTGTCATGCGGCATTTTTCTCTCTTCTGGCTTACTTCACTCAGAAGGACTGTCTCTGTGTCCAACCATGTTGCCGCAAATGGCATGGTTCCATCCTTTTTCACGGCTGTGTAGTATTCCGCGGCATAAAAAGACACCTACGTCTTTATCCAGTCACCAGTCGTTAGATGTTGGGGTTAGTTCCACGTCCTGGCTAATACAAATAGGGCTGCTGTGAGCATTGAGGTGCATGGGACTTTTTGAGTTAGAGTCTTCTCTTGACATATCCCCAGGCGTGGGAAGGCTGGATCATCAGGTAAGTCCATTTGTAGGTTTTTAAGGAACCTCCATCCCGTCTTCTCTAGTGACAATGCAGCCCGTCTTCCTGAAGCAGAGCCATGCTCACAAAGTAACGGATATTCCTAGAGGTCAGACATGACGTGCATTCAGCTTGGCCTGTTCCAGAAGAAGAGGGCAGTCTGGCAGGGCTGGAGGAGAGTGACCAGGGGAGTGTGGGACAGGCAGGATTCACACCACGTGGGGACATGACAGGCTGGGATAAGGAGCCTGGGCTTCCAGTCATGCCTTGGTAAGCATGGGGCACTGGTTCCAGGACTCCCCACAGATGCCAACATCCATGGATGCTGATGCCTCTTATGCAAAATGACATAGGACTTTATTTTTTACATACAAACGTAGTTTTCTTCCACGTTGTTGTCGTTTTTACAATGTTGTGTCGAATTCCAGTCTAGAGCACAATTTTCCACTTATGCATAAACATACCCATACAGTCATTGTCACATTCTCTTTCGCTGTGTCCTCCTGTGTACTTTAAATCATCTCTAGGTGACGCGCGGCATGCAAGGCAACGTGAATGCTATGTAAGCGGTTGCCGGTGTGTGGCAAGTTCAATTGTCGCTTTTCGAAACTTTCCGTTTTTTCCCGAATATTTTCAACCCACAGTTAGTTGAATCGGCTGGATCGGGAGCCCCTAGATACAGAGAACCCCCAAGCCCTTCCCACCTCGGAAATTTCCACTGGAAGCGCTGAAGGGGCCCAAAGAGAGGAGAAGAGCGCCCTCTAGCGGCTGCAAACGCTGAGGCATTCCTTCAGCCTATGCAGCGCGGGAGAGAAGGTTTCGGGCCGACTAGCGCAAAAGGAGGGCCCGCCTGGACAGGAAGGAGGAAGGACGACAGCGGAAGCCAGCTCGCACCCTTCCTGGAGCTAGCTGGTTGCAGTGAGGGACGCCGAGGAACTGGGGACACGTCGCGTGGGGATGGGGGGGGCAATCGTGGCGGCCAGGAGCAGGGTTCACACAGCTGGCACCCAGTTTGCACGATCAAAATGACAAGGAGAGGGGGTGGGGGGAAGGGGCTGCCTCAGCACCGGGATCCTGACAAGGGCCATAGCGCCGCGACCTCAGCTAATGCGGCTCCCCTGCTAAGCCAGAAAAAGGAAACTGTGAGGCAAGATACTGCAGATTCCACCGCAGCCACACGGATGACTAGATCTCTAACCTGACAAAATGGAACCCTCGGAAACAGGAATCTTCCCTTTCTTCTACATTTTGACCTTGGGACAGGGAGCCACACTTCTCTGACGGGAACCGTCTTTACTCCGGCAGAGAGCTCAGTTTTCCAGGAATAAGTATGGAGAAAAAGTGTGCCGTGATGGTTTAGCAGTTCAAAGCGGAAGCCCGTCTTAGAAACGGGAAAAACCTGCTTCTCAATGAAGTCGAGTTATGGCACGAAGCAGGAGGAAGTTTAAGGAAATCTCTCTTAATATCCATTCACCAGACAAGACTAGCCAGTCCTAAAAAGGCAGCACTTTAAATCCAGGAAGCTTCTTGCATCCTTTCTGGGGCGGGGTGGGGGCGGGGGGACATGAGAAACAATGCCGCATTTTAAAACAAGCCTTGGGGCCCTAGATACGGAGAGTGTTGTTGGGTGTTGAGGCTGAGAGGTGTTGCTGAGGAGAACGTAAAGCTGCGTATAGACTGGTATGGGTTCCAAGTCTACCGCTGGAAAAAAAGTAGCCAATCATGAGTCCATTTGATTGGGAAAGAAGTAAATAACTCAAAAATGGGAAAGACATGGGATTAAATAGCGGTAGCGAGCAATTAAATCCAAGATGTTTATACCTATATTTTCATTGTGAATGCAACAAACTGAAAGCAACTGTCTAAAAAGCAGTAACTGTAGCCCGCGCACGCGCACACACGCACACAATGGGGAACGGCAGAGAGGTAAAATATGCTAAATGTATCATGATTGAGAAACAAGATCTAATAGATTATCCCGTTTTTGAGACTGTTATAGCAATACTGGTCCAATTACATATAAAGTTATGAACTTAGAGATGACTTATTAAAGCTTAGAGGGAATTTTAATTGGAAGACCATATAGCTTCCAAATCATTGAAGAGAAAACTAACCTCACAAAAATTAATCAATGCAGCTAAGATGGAGTAACGGAGACCGTATTTACCATCGTAGGATAGACCCCAATGTGGATAAAATCTATGAAGCAATGCTTTTTAAGCCATGTGAAAACGATCATCCACTAGGACCTCGTCCTGCCGCCTCCATACCCAGGCTGCTAGGCCTCCTACTGCCACTACCAAGGATGTCCACCAGGTGGCGACATTGCCCCCCCTCTGCTCCTGCTGCAGAGCCAGTCCTGAGCAGCCCTGCTCCAGGTTTTGGCAGGCCGCTCCCAGAAGCGCGCTCGTGGGCCTTGCTCCCTTTTAGCCACCAGCAAAGGGATCGAGGATGAGCACTGAGCCTCCTTACTCATCGAAGATCTAGGAACCTATCTGATTTCTGAGCAGCCCTTTACCCTCGTCTGCCGTCAGGTACTCTCCACCCGACTTGCAGAGTCCGCGGCTTGGGCAGCCTGCACGCTGGCCCCGGCCCGTCAGAATCTCTTCCCCCCACCCCCACCCCACCCCACCCCCACCACCCCGGCCAAGAGGCCACGCGCGGTCGTGAGCAGGGCTCCAGGCCTCTGGAGCCGCGCCGCTTGGACTGCGTCCTGGCCCTGGGCTCGCGAGCTCCATGCCCTGGGCTGAGTCACTTAACATCTCTAAGCTAGTTTCCTCATCAGTACAATGAGGGCATAATCGGTATGGGGGGGGGGAATCAGAATCTTGGGGGGACTACATTTCTGGTGATTGAAGATTATTTTCAGTTTGAATTATACAGTGAGGGACACCATACAATTTTTACTACTGCAGACTTCTGAAGGACAGCTTCTAGTATTCTTAAAACTAATGCATGCACGTACACACAAACACACGTGCACACACACTGACTCTGCTCCGCCTACATCCCCACGCGCACACACACGGAGTCATGGACCACACACACCCCCACAACATACACACAACCACACAGGTCCTCAGGCGCGCGCACACACACACGCAAAGTCACTGTCACGTGCCACACACGTCCAGGCTCAACTTTAGAATTCCCGGACTCAGGGGAGTCCTGCAAAGAAAGCGACAGTGCGGGGAGAGCCGATTCCCAGTCTCTGACCGCCAGCCTGACCCTTTTCTTCCCAATGCTGGGTCCATCCCATGCCCCAAGGGGCCTTGGATGTGCACAGGGGGACACTCAGACCTCACATCCGGGCTCTGTCCGTAACCTCCATGCCAACAGCTGCCCGTTGGCCTCTCTGTGAGTCCTGGGATGCTGAACTCCGGGGAGAGCCGGTGCAGAAACTACAAGTGGGTCAGGGGCTGCTGGGGCAGGGCATTCGGGGTCCTGGGATTCCAGAGCACGGGGTGGAGCCAATGGGCGTGTCCCCTTGGCCCTGCTGACTCCACCCCGTAGAGGGCGTGGCCAGAGGGCGTGTCAGGGCCAGAGGGACCCTCTGTAGTTCAGGACCCAGGACAGCGCGGGGGTGTCGGGGGTGGGGGTTGGGGGGCCGCCCCTTGCCGTGCTCTAAGGGCAGAAGCCCTAAGGAAGGGCCGGAGGAGGCTGTAAGGTATCCTCACTGCCATCAACTGAAAAAACAAAAGCCCGCCGCAGGCGAGGGTGGGGAGGGTTTTGCTAGAACAAGGCAAGACGCTCGCAGAGGTCTGGCCGCAGAGGGCTGGGGGGCTTGCCAGGCTGATGAGGAACCGAGAGGCCGTCGGCCTCTAAACTCCACACGAATTCCTCCGGGTGACCCCGAGATGCAGGGAGACACGGAAAGCACGGTAAACACAGGCCGGAAGCTCAGCAGCCTGTTGCTTGCTTCACCGTCCGTCTGGCGTCCCCTCTGCTAGCAAGCAGCCTTTACCGCATCACCCACGGCTGACCCGGCTCAGGATTCCAGCTGATTGTCCACGGGTGGCATCACTTGCTGGTGACACGAAGCAGGCACGTTAGCCACCTCCCAAACCCTGAGGCTCCTCCTGGGAGGAGCCTGCGGGCCCCCAGTCCAGCCTCTGCGCCACGATGCTCCTTAGTGCCGCTCCCGGTTCGCTGCCCCGGCCTCTAGCTCTGGCCGGAACCTCGCTGGATTGGCGATAAATGGCACCCATGCACCACGTGTAAGCTTGGGGTCCAGATGTGACCATGGCTCGTCTCTTCTTCCCATCGATTGGGGGATTGTTCGGGCTTCATGTCATCGTGTTGGCAGGAAGGCCAGCTCCGCCCCCCTGAGACCTCCCTGAAGACACATAGAAACATAGGACACAATGCAGCCCATCTCTTTGTTTTAAAACACCTTTACAGGGCTACGATTTCTGTTCCGTCAATTAGACACATCTCACGTGTAGTATTTGATCAATTTTCATACATGTCTACACCCAGAAAGCCATCGCCACAATCAAGAGAGCTAACATGTCCACCACTCCCCAAGACGGGCAATTTTCCGATTCCCATATTTACCCCTTCCCACCGCCGTCCCTCCCTGGTAACCATAAGTTTGTTTCTCTATGTCTGTGGCTCTATTTGTCTTTTGCAGTTAAGATCATTTCTGTCTTTTTTTCTTAGATTTCACATGGAAGTTGTGTCATGCGGCATTTTTCTCTCTTCTGGCTTACTTCACTCAGAAGGACTGTCTCTGTGTCCAACCATGTTGCCGCAAATGGCATGGTTCCATCCTTTTTCACGGCTGTGTAGTATTCCGCGGCATAAAAAGACACCTACGTCTTTATCCAGTCACCAGTCGTTAGATGTTGGGGTTAGTTCCACGTCCTGGCTAATACAAATAGGGCTGCTGTGAGCATTGAGGTGCATGGGACTTTTTGAGTTAGAGTCTTCTCTTGACATATCCCCAGGCGTGGGAAGGCTGGATCATCAGGTAAGTCCATTTGTAGGTTTTTAAGGAACCTCCATCCCGTCTTCTCTAGTGACAATGCAGCCCGTCTTCCTGAAGCAGAGCCATGCTCACAAAGTAACGGATATTCCTAGAGGTCAGACATGACGTGCATTCAGCTTGGCCTGTTCCAGAAGAAGAGGGCAGTCTGGCAGGGCTGGAGGAGAGTGACCAGGGGAGTGTGGGACAGGCAGGATTCACACCACGTGGGGACATGACAGGCTGGGATAAGGAGCCTGGGCTTCCAGTCATGCCTTGGTAAGCATGGGGCACTGGTTCCAGGACTCCCCACAGATGCCAACATCCATGGATGCTGATGCCTCTTATGCAAAATGACATAGGACTTTATTTTTTACATACAAACGTAGTTTTCTTCCACGTTGTTGTCGTTTTTACAATGTTGTGTCGAATTCCAGTCTAGAGCACAATTTTCCACTTATGCATAAACATACCCATACAGTCATTGTCACATTCTCTTTCGCTGTGTCCTCCTGTGTACTTTAAATCATCTCTAGGTGACGCGCGGCATGCAAGGCAACGTGAATGCTATGTAAGCGGTTGCCGGTGTGTGGCAAGTTCAATTGTCGCTTTTCGAAACTTTCCGTTTTTTCCCGAATATTTTCAACCCACAGTTAGTTGAATCGGCTGGATCGGGAGCCCCTAGATACAGAGAACCCCCAAGCCCTTCCCACCTCGGAAATTTCCACTGGAAGCGCTGAAGGGGCCCAAAGAGAGGAGAAGAGCGCCCTCTAGCGGCTGCAAACGCTGAGGCATTCCTTCAGCCTATGCAGCGCGGGAGAGAAGGTTTCGGGCCGACTAGCGCAAAAGGAGGGCCCGCCTGGACAGGAAGGAGGAAGGACGACAGCGGAAGCCAGCTCGCACCCTTCCTGGAGCTAGCTGGTTGCAGTGAGGGACGCCGAGGAACTGGGGACACGTCGCGTGGGGATGGGGGGGGGGGCAATCGTGGCGGCCAGGAGCAGGGTTCACACAGCTGGCACCCAGTTTGCACGATCAAAATGACAAGGAGAGGGGGTGGGGGGAAGGGGCTGCCTCAGCACCGGGATCCTGACAAGGGCCATAGCGCCGCGACCTCAGCTAATGCGGCTCCCCTGCTAAGCCAGAAAAAGGAAACTGTGAGGCAAGATACTGCAGATTCCACCGCAGCCACACGGATGACTAGATCTCTAAACTGACAAAATGGAACCCTCGGAAACAGGAATCTTCCCTTTCTTCTACATTTTGACCTTGGGACAGGGAGCCACACTTCTCTGACGGGAACCGTCTTTACTCCGGCAGAGAGCTCAGTTTTCCAGGAATAAGTATGGAGAAAAAGTGTGCCGTGATGGTTTAGCAGTTCAAAGCGGAAGCCCGTCTTAGAGACGGGAAAAACCTGCTTCTCAATGAAGTCGAGGTATGGCACGAAGCAGGAGGAAGTTTAAGGAAATCTCTCTTAATATCCATTCACCAGACAAGACTAGCCAGTCCTAAAAAGGCAGCACTTTAAATCCAGGAAGCTTCTTGCTTCCTTTCTGGGGCGGGGTGGGGGCGGGGGGACATGAGAAACAATGCCGCATTTTAAAACAAGCCTTGGGGCCCTAGATACGGAGAGTGTTGTTGGGTGTTGAGGCTGAGAGGTGTTGCTGAGGAGAACGTAAAGCTGCGTATAGACTGGTATGGGTTCCAAGTCTACCGCTGGAAAAAAAGTAGCCAATCATGAGTCCATTTGATTGGGAAAGAAGTAAATAACTCAAAAATGGGAAAGACATGGGATTAAATAGCGGTAGCGAGCAATTAAATCCAAGATGTTTATACCTATATTTTCATTGTGAATGCAACAAACTGAAAGCAACTGTCTAAAAAGCAGTAACTGTAGCCCGCGCACGCGCACACACGCACACAATGGGGAACGGCAGAGAGGTAAAATATGCTAAATGTATCATGATTGAGAAACAAGATCTAATAGATTATCCCGTTTTTGAGACTGTTATAGCAATACTGGTCCAATTACATATAAAGTTATGAACTTAGAGATGACTTATTAAAGCTTAGAGGGAATTTTAATTGGAAGACCATATAGCTTCCAAATCATTGAAGAGAAAACTAACCTCACAAAAATTAATCAATGCAGCTAAGATGGAGTAACGGAGACCGTATTTACCATCGTAGGATAGACCCCAATGTGGATAAAATCTATGAAGCAATGCTTTTTAAGCCATGTGAAAACGATCATCCACTAGGACCTCGTCCTGCCGCCTCCATACCCAGGCTGCTAGGCCTCCTACTGCCACTACCAAGGATGTCCACCAGGTGGCGACATTGCCCCCCCTCTGCTCCTGCTGCAGAGCCAGTCCTGAGCAGCCCTGCTCCAGGTTTTGGCAGGCCGCTCCCAGAAGCGCGCTCGTGGGCCTTGCTCCCTTTTAGCCACCAGCAAAGGGATCGAGGATGAGCACTGAGCCTCCTTACTCATCGAAGATCTAGGAACCTATCTGATTTCTGAGCAGCCCTTTACCCTCGTCTGCCGTCAGGTACTCTCCACCCGACTTGCAGAGTCCGCGGCTTGGGCAGCCTGCACGCTGGCCCCGGCCCGTCAGAATCTCTTCCCCCCACCCCCACCCCACCCCACCCCCACCACCCCGGCCAAGAGGCCACGCGCGGTCGTGAGCAGGGCTCCAGGCCTCTGGAGCCGCGCCGCTTGGACTGCGTCCTGGCCCTGGGCTCGCGAGCTCCATGCCCTGGGCTGAGTCACTTAACATCTCTAAGCTAGTTTCCTCATCAGTACAATGAGGGCATAATCGGTATGGTGGGGGGGAAATCAGAATCTTGGGGGGACTACATTTCTGGTGATTGAAGATTATTTTCAGTTTGAATTATACAGTGAGGGACACCATACAATTTTTACTACTGCAGACTTCTGAAGGACAGCTTCTAGTATTCTTAAAACTAATGCATGCACGTACACACAAACACACGTGCACACACACTGACTCTGCTCCGCCTACATCCCCACGCGCACACACACGGAGTCATGGACCACACACACCCCCACAACATACACACAACCACACAGGTCCTCAGGCGCGTGCACACACACACGCAAAGTCACTGTCACGTGCCACACACGTCCAGGCTCAACTTTAGAATTCCCGGACTCAGGGGAGTCCTGCAAAGAAAGCGACAGTGCGGGGAGAGCCGATTCCCAGTCTCTGACCGCCAGCCTGACCCTTTTCTTCCCAATGCTGGGTCCATCCCATGCCCCAAGGGGCCTTGGATGTGCACAGGGGGACACTCAGACCTCACATCCGGGCTCTGTCCGTAACCTCCATGCCAACAGCTGCCCGTTGGCCTCTCTGTGAGTCCTGGGATGCTGAACTCCGGGGAGAGCCGGTGCAGAAACTACAAGTGGGTCAGGGGCTGCTGGGGCAGGGCATTCGGGGTCCTGGGATTCCAGAGCACGGGGTGGAGCCAATGGGCGTGTCCCCTTGGCCCTGCTGACTCCACCCCGTAGAGGGCGTGGCCAGAGGGCGTGTCAGGGCCAGAGGGACCCTCTGTAGTTCAGGACCCAGGACAGCGCGGGGGTGTCGGGGGTGGGGGTTGGGGGGCCGCCCCTTGCCGTGCTCTAAGGGCAGAAGCCCTAAGGAAGGGCCGGAGGAGGCTGTAAGGTATCCTCACTGCCATCAACTGAAAAAACAAAAGCCCGCCGCAGGCGAGGGTGGGGAGGGTTTTGCTAGAACAAGGCAAGACGCTCGCAGAGGTCTGGCCGCAGAGGGCTGGGGGGCTTGCCAGGCTGATGAGGAACCGAGAGGCCGTCGGCCTCTAAACTCCACACGAATTCCTCCGGGTGACCCCGAGATGCAGGGAGACACGGAAAGCACGGTAAACACAGGCCGGAAGCTCAGCAGCCTGTTGCTTGCTTCACCGTCCGTCTGGCGTCCCCTCTGCTAGCAAGCAGCCTTTACCGCATCACCCACGGCTGACCCGGCTCAGGATTCCAGCTGATTGTCCACGGGTGGCATCACTTGCTGGTGACACGAAGCAGGCACGTTAGCCACCTCCCAAACCCTGAGGCTCCTCCTGGGAGGAGCCTGCGGGCCCCCAGTCCAGCCTCTGCGCCACGATGCTCCTTAGTGCCGCTCCCGGTTCGCTGCCCCGGCCTCTAGCTCTGGCCGGAACCTCGCTGGATTGGCGATAAATGGCACCCATGCACCACGTGTAAGCTTGGGGTCCAGATGTGACCATGGCTCGTCTCTTCTTCCCATCGATTGGGGGATTGTTCGGGCTTCATGTCATCGTGTTGGCAGGAAGGCCAGCTCCGCCCCCCTGAGACCTCCCTGAAGACACATAGAAACATAGGACACAATGCAGCCCATCTCTTTGTTTTAAAACACCTTTACAGGGCTACGATTTCTGTTCCGTCAATTAGACACATCTCACGTGTAGTATTTGATCAATTTTCATACATGTCTACACCCAGAAAGCCATCGCCACAATCAAGAGAGCTAACATGTCCACCACTCCCCAAGACGGGCAATTTTCCGATTCCCATATTTACCCCTTCCCACCGCCGTCCCTCCCTGGTAACCATAAGTTTGTTTCTCTATGTCTGTGGCTCTATTTGTCTTTTGCAGTTAAGATCATTTCTGTCTTTTTTTCTTAGATTTCACATGGAAGTTGTGTCATGCGGCATTTTTCTCTCTTCTGGCTTACTTCACTCAGAAGGACTGTCTCTGTGTCCAACCATGTTGCCGCAAATGGCATGGTTCCATCCTTTTTCACGGCTGTGTAGTATTCCGCGGCATAAAAAGACACCTACGTCTTTATCCAGTCACCAGTCGTTAGATGTTGGGGTTAGTTCCACGTCCTGGCTAATACAAATAGGGCTGCTGTGAGCATTGAGGTGCATGGGACTTTTTGAGTTAGAGTCTTCTCTTGACATATCCCCAGGCGTGGGAAGGCTGGATCATCAGGTAAGTCCATTTGTAGGTTTTTAAGGAACCTCCATCCCGTCTTCTCTAGTGACAATGCAGCCCGTCTTCCTGAAGCAGAGCCATGCTCACAAAGTAACGGATATTCCTAGAGGTCAGACATGACGTGCATTCAGCTTGGCCTGTTCCAGAAGAAGAGGGCAGTCTGGCAGGGCTGGAGGAGAGTGACCAGGGGAGTGTGGGACAGGCAGGATTCACACCACGTGGGGACATGACAGGCTGGGATAAGGAGCCTGGGCTTCCAGTCATGCCTTGGTAAGCATGGGGCACTGGTTCCAGGACTCCCCACAGATGCCAACATCCATGGATGCTGATGCCTCTTATGCAAAATGACATAGGACTTTATTTTTTACATACAAACGTAGTTTTCTTCCACGTTGTTGTCGTTTTTACAATGTTGTGTCGAATTCCAGTCTAGAGCACAATTTTCCACTTATGCATAAACATACCCATACAGTCATTGTCACATTCTCTTTCGCTGTGTCCTCCTGTGTACTTTAAATCATCTCTAGGTGACGCGCGGCATGCAAGGCAACGTGAATGCTATGTAAGCGGTTGCCGGTGTGTGGCAAGTTCAATTGTCGCTTTTCGAAACTTTCCGTTTTTTCCCGAATATTTTCAACCCACAGTTAGTTGAATCGGCTGGATCGGGAGCCCCTAGATACAGAGAACCCCCAAGCCCTTCCCACCTCGGAAATTTCCACTGGAAGCGCTGAAGGGGCCCAAAGAGAGGAGAAGAGCGCCCTCTAGCGGCTGCAAACGCTGAGGCATTCCTTCAGCCTATGCAGCGCGGGAGAGAAGGTTTCGGGCCGACTAGCGCAAAAGGAGGGCCCGCCTGGACAGGAAGGAGGAAGGACGACAGCGGAAGCCAGCTCGCACCCTTCCTGGAGCTAGCTGGTTGCAGTGAGGGACGCCGAGGAACTGGGGACACGTCGCGTGGGGATGGGGGGGGGGCAATCGTGGCGGCCAGGAGCAGGGTTCACACAGCTGGCACCCAGTTTGCACGATCAAAATGACAAGGAGAGGGGGTGGGGGGAAGGGGCTGCCTCAGCACCGGGATCCTGACAAGGGCCATAGCGCCGCGACCTCAGCTAATGCGGCTCCCCTGCTAAGCCAGAAAAAGGAAACTGTGAGGCAAGATACTGCAGATTCCACCGCAGCCACACGGATGACTAGATCTCTAACCTGACAAAATGGAACCCTCGGAAACAGGAATCTTCCCTTTCTTCTACATTTTGACCTTGGGACAGGGAGCCACACTTCTCTGACGGGAACCGTCTTTACTCCGGCAGAGAGCTCAGTTTTCCAGGAATAAGTATGGAGAAAAAGTGTGCCGTGATGGTTTAGCAGTTCAAAGCGGAAGCCCGTCTTAGAAACGGGAAAAACCTGCTTCTCAATGAAGTCGAGTTATGGCACGAAGCAGGAGGAAGTTTAAGGAAATCTCTCTTAATATCCATTCACCAGACAAGACTAGCCAGTCCTAAAAAGGCAGCACTTTAAATCCAGGAAGCTTCTTGCTTCCTTTCTGGGGCGGGGTGGGGGCGGGGGGACATGAGAAACAATGCCGCATTTTAAAACAAGCCTTGGGGCCCTAGATACGGAGAGTGTTGTTGGGTGTTGAGGCTGAGAGGTGTTGCTGAGGAGAACGTAAAGCTGCGTATAGACTGGTATGGGTTCCAAGTCTACCGCTGGAAAAAAAGTAGCCAATCATGAGTCCATTTGATTGGGAAAGAAGTAAATAACTCAAAAATGGGAAAGACATGGGATTAAATAGCGGTAGCGAGCAATTAAATCCAAGATGTTTATACCTATATTTTCATTGTGAATGCAACAAACTGAAAGCAACTGTCTAAAAAGCAGTAACTGTAGCCCGCGCACGCGCACACACGCACACAATGGGGAACGGCAGAGAGGTAAAATATGCTAAATGTATCATGATTGAGAAACAAGATCTAATAGATTATCCCGTTTTTGAGACTGTTATAGCAATACTGGTCCAATTACATATAAAGTTATGAACTTAGAGATGACTTATTAAAGCTTAGAGGGAATTTTAATTGGAAGACCATATAGCTTCCAAATCATTGAAGAGAAAACTAACCTCACAAAAATTAATCAATGCAGCTAAGATGGAGTAACGGAGACCGTATTTACCATCGTAGGATAGACCCCAATGTGGATAAAATCTATGAAGCAATGCTTTTTAAGCCATGTGAAAACGATCATCCACTAGGACCTCGTCCTGCCGCCTCCATACCCAGGCTGCTAGGCCTCCTACTGCCACTACCAAGGATGTCCACCAGGTGGCGACATTGCCCCCCCTCTGCTCCTGCTGCAGAGCCAGTCCTGAGCAGCCCTGCTCCAGGTTTTGGCAGGCCGCTCCCAGAAGCGCGCTCGTGGGCCTTGCTCCCTTTTAGCCACCAGCAAAGGGATCGAGGATGAGCACTGAGCCTCCTTACTCATCGAAGATCTAGGAACCTATCTGATTTCTGAGCAGCCCTTTACCCTCGTCTGCCGTCAGGTACTCTCCACCCGACTTGCAGAGTCCGCGGCTTGGGCAGCCTGCACGCTGGCCCCGGCCCGTCAGAATCTCTTCCCCCCACCCCCACCCCACCCCACCCCCACCACCCCGGCCAAGAGGCCACGCGCGGTCGTGAGCAGGGCTCCAGGCCTCTGGAGCCGCGCCGCTTGGACTGCGTCCTGGCCCTGGGCTCGCGAGCTCCATGCCCTGGGCTGAGTCACTTAACATCTCTAAGCTAGTTTCCTCATCAGTACAATGAGGGCATAATCGGTATGGTGGGGGGGAAATCAGAATCTTGGGGGGACTACATTTCTGGTGATTGAAGATTATTTTCAGTTTGAATTATACAGTGAGGGACACCATACAATTTTTACTACTGCAGACTTCTGAAGGACAGCTTCTAGTATTCTTAAAACTAATGCATGCACGTACACACAAACACACGTGCACACACACTGACTCTGCTCCGCCTACATCCCCACGCGCACACACACGGAGTCATGGACCACACACACCCCCACAACATACACACAACCACACAGGTCCTCAGGCGCGCGCACACACACACGCAAAGTCACTGTCACGTGCCACACACGTCCAGGCTCAACTTTAGAATTCCCGGACTCAGGGGAGTCCTGCAAAGAAAGCGACAGTGCGGGGAGAGCCGATTCCCAGTCTCTGACCGCCAGCCTGACCCTTTTCTTCCCAATGCTGGGTCCATCCCATGCCCCAAGGGGCCTTGGATGTGCACAGGGGGACACTCAGACCTCACATCCGGGCTCTGTCCGTAACCTCCATGCCAACAGCTGCCCGTTGGCCTCTCTGTGAGTCCTGGGATGCTGAACTCCGGGGAGAGCCGGTGCAGAAACTACAAGTGGGTCAGGGGCTGCTGGGGCAGGGCATTCGGGGTCCTGGGATTCCAGAGCACGGGGTGGAGCCAATGGGCGTGTCCCCTTGGCCCTGCTGACTCCACCCCGTAGAGGGCGTGGCCAGAGGGCGTGTCAGGGCCAGAGGGACCCTCTGTAGTTCAGGACCCAGGACAGCGCGGGGGTGTCGGGGGTGGGGGTTGGGGGGCCGCCCCTTGCCGTGCTCTAAGGGCAGAAGCCCTAAGGAAGGGCCGGAGGAGGCTGTAAGGTATCCTCACTGCCATCAACTGAAAAAACAAAAGCCCGCCGCAGGCGAGGGTGGGGAGGGTTTTGCTAGAACAAGGCAAGACGCTCGCAGAGGTCTGGCCGCAGAGGGCTGGGGGGCTTGCCAGGCTGATGAGGAACCGAGAGGCCGTCGGCCTCTAAACTCCACACGAATTCCTCCGGGTGACCCCGAGATGCAGGGAGACACGGAAAGCACGGTAAACACAGGCCGGAAGCTCAGCAGCCTGTTGCTTGCTTCACCGTCCGTCTGGCGTCCCCTCTGCTAGCAAGCAGCCTTTACCGCATCACCCACGGCTGACCCGGCTCAGGATTCCAGCTGATTGTCCACGGGTGGCATCACTTGCTGGTGACACGAAGCAGGCACGTTAGCCACCTCCCAAACCCTGAGGCTCCTCCTGGGAGGAGCCTGCGGGCCCCCAGTCCAGCCTCTGCGCCACGATGCTCCTTAGTGCCGCTCCCGGTTCGCTGCCCCGGCCTCTAGCTCTGGCCGGAACCTCGCTGGATTGGCGATAAATGGCACCCATGCACCACGTGTAAGCTTGGGGTCCAGATGTGACCATGGCTCGTCTCTTCTTCCCATCGATTGGGGGATTGTTCGGGCTTCATGTCATCGTGTTGGCAGGAAGGCCAGCTCCGCCCCCCTGAGACCTCCCTGAAGACACATAGAAACATAGGACACAATGCAGCCCATCTCTTTGTTTTAAAACACCTTTACAGGGCTACGATTTCTGTTCCGTCAATTAGACACATCTCACGTGTAGTATTTGATCAATTTTCATACATGTCTACACCCAGAAAGCCATCGCCACAATCAAGAGAGCTAACATGTCCACCACTCCCCAAGACGGGCAATTTTCCGATTCCCATATTTACCCCTTCCCACCGCCGTCCCTCCCTGGTAACCATAAGTTTGTTTCTCTATGTCTGTGGCTCTATTTGTCTTTTGCAGTTAAGATCATTTCTGTCTTTTTTTCTTAGATTTCACATGGAAGTTGTGTCATGCGGCATTTTTCTCTCTTCTGGCTTACTTCACTCAGAAGGACTGTCTCTGTGTCCAACCATGTTGCCGCAAATGGCATGGTTCCATCCTTTTTCACGGCTGTGTAGTATTCCGCGGCATAAAAAGACACCTACGTCTTTATCCAGTCACCAGTCGTTAGATGTTGGGGTTAGTTCCACGTCCTGGCTAATACAAATAGGGCTGCTGTGAGCATTGAGGTGCATGGGACTTTTTGAGTTAGAGTCTTCTCTTGACATATCCCCAGGCGTGGGAAGGCTGGATCATCAGGTAAGTCCATTTGTAGGTTTTTAAGGAACCTCCATCCCGTCTTCTCTAGTGACAATGCAGCCCGTCTTCCTGAAGCAGAGCCATGCTCACAAAGTAACGGATATTCCTAGAGGTCAGACATGACGTGCATTCAGCTTGGCCTGTTCCAGAAGAAGAGGGCAGTCTGGCAGGGCTGGAGGAGAGTGACCAGGGGAGTGTGGGACAGGCAGGATTCACACCACGTGGGGACATGACAGGCTGGGATAAGGAGCCTGGGCTTCCAGTCATGCCTTGGTAAGCATGGGGCACTGGTTCCAGGACTCCCCACAGATGCCAACATCCATGGATGCTGATGCCTCTTATGCAAAATGACATAGGACTTTATTTTTTACATACAAACGTAGTTTTCTTCCACGTTGTTGTCGTTTTTACAATGTTGTGTCGAATTCCAGTCTAGAGCACAATTTTCCACTTATGCATAAACATACCCATACAGTCATTGTCACATTCTCTTTCGCTGTGTCCTCCTGTGTACTTTAAATCATCTCTAGGTGACGCGCGGCATGCAAGGCAACGTGAATGCTATGTAAGCGGTTGCCGGTGTGTGGCAAGTTCAATTGTCGCTTTTCGAAACTTTCCGTTTTTTCCCGAATATTTTCAACCCACAGTTAGTTGAATCGGCTGGATCGGGAGCCCCTAGATACAGAGAACCCCCAAGCCCTTCCCACCTCGGAAATTTCCACTGGAAGCGCTGAAGGGGCCCAAAGAGAGGAGAAGAGCGCCCTCTAGCGGCTGCAAACGCTGAGGCATTCCTTCAGCCTATGCAGCGCGGGAGAGAAGGTTTCGGGCCGACTAGCGCAAAAGGAGGGCCCGCCTGGACAGGAAGGAGGAAGGACGACAGCGGAAGCCAGCTCGCACCCTTCCTGGAGCTAGCTGGTTGCAGTGAGGGACGCCGAGGAACTGGGGACACGTCGCGTGGGGATGGGGGGGGGGCAATCGTGGCGGCCAGGAGCAGGGTTCACACAGCTGGCACCCAGTTTGCACGATCAAAATGACAAGGAGAGGGGGTGGGGGGAAGGGGCTGCCTCAGCACCGGGATCCTGACAAGGGCCATAGCGCCGCGACCTCAGCTAATGCGGCTCCCCTGCTAAGCCAGAAAAAGGAAACTGTGAGGCAAGATACTGCAGATTCCACCGCAGCCACACGGATGACTAGATCTCTAAACTGACAAAATGGAACCCTCGGAAACAGGAATCTTCCCTTTCTTCTACATTTTGACCTTGGGACAGGGAGCCACACTTCTCTGACGGGAACCGTCTTTACTCCGGCAGAGAGCTCAGTTTTCCAGGAATAAGTATGGAGAAAAAGTGTGCCGTGATGGTTTAGCAGTTCAAAGCGGAAGCCCGTCTTAGAGACGGGAAAAACCTGCTTCTCAATGAAGTCGAGGTATGGCACGAAGCAGGAGGAAGTTTAAGGAAATCTCTCTTAATATCCATTCACCAGACAAGACTAGCCAGTCCTAAAAAGGCAGCACTTTAAATCCAGGAAGCTTCTTGCTTCCTTTCTGGGGCGGGGTGGGGGCGGGGGGACATGAGAAACAATGCCGCATTTTAAAACAAGCCTTGGGGCCCTAGATACGGAGAGTGTTGTTGGGTGTTGAGGCTGAGAGGTGTTGCTGAGGAGAACGTAAAGCTGCGTATAGACTGGTATGGGTTCCAAGTCTACCGCTGGAAAAAAAGTAGCCAATCATGAGTCCATTTGATTGGGAAAGAAGTAAATAACTCAAAAATGGGAAAGACATGGGATTAAATAGCGGTAGCGAGCAATTAAATCCAAGATGTTTATACCTATATTTTCATTGTGAATGCAACAAACTGAAAGCAACTGTCTAAAAAGCAGTAACTGTAGCCCGCGCACGCGCACACACGCACACAATGGGGAACGGCAGAGAGGTAAAATATGCTAAATGTATCATGATTGAGAAACAAGATCTAATAGATTATCCCGTTTTTGAGACTGTTATAGCAATACTGGTCCAATTACATATAAAGTTATGAACTTAGAGATGACTTATTAAAGCTTAGAGGGAATTTTAATTGGAAGACCATATAGCTTCCAAATCATTGAAGAGAAAACTAACCTCACAAAAATTAATCAATGCAGCTAAGATGGAGTAACGGAGACCGTATTTACCATCGTAGGATAGACCCCAATGTGGATAAAATCTATGAAGCAATGCTTTTTAAGCCATGTGAAAACGATCATCCACTAGGACCTCGTCCTGCCGCCTCCATACCCAGGCTGCTAGGCCTCCTACTGCCACTACCAAGGATGTCCACCAGGTGGCGACATTGCCCCCCCTCTGCTCCTGCTGCAGAGCCAGTCCTGAGCAGCCCTGCTCCAGGTTTTGGCAGGCCGCTCCCAGAAGCGCGCTCGTGGGCCTTGCTCCCTTTTAGCCACCAGCAAAGGGATCGAGGATGAGCACTGAGCCTCCTTACTCATCGAAGATCTAGGAACCTCTCTGATTTCTGAGCAGCCCTTTACCCTCGTCTGCCGTCAGGTACTCTCCACCCGACTTGCAGAGTCCGCGGCTTGGGCAGCCTGCACGCTGGCCCCGGCCCGTCAGAATCTCTTCCCCCCACCCCCACCCCACCCCACCCCCACCACCCCGGCCAAGAGGCCACGCGCGGTCGTGAGCAGGGCTCCAGGCCTCTGGAGCCGCGCCGCTTGGACTGCGTCCTGGCCCTGGGCTCGCGAGCTCCATGCCCTGGGCTGAGTCACTTAACATCTCTAAGCTAGTTTCCTCATCAGTACAATGAGGGCATAATCGGTATGGTGGGGGGGAAATCAGAATCTTGGGGGGACTACATTTCTGGTGATTGAAGATTATTTTCAGTTTGAATTATACAGTGAGGGACACCATACAATTTTTACTACTGCAGACTTCTGAAGGACAGCTTCTAGTATTCTTAAAACTAATGCATGCACGTACACACAAACACACGTGCACACACACTGACTCTGCTCCGCCTACATCCCCACGCGCACACACACGGAGTCATGGACCACACACACCCCCACAACATACACACAACCACACAGGTCCTCAGGCGCGCGCACACACACACGCAAAGTCACTGTCACGTGCCACACACGTCCAGGCTCAACTTTAGAATTCCCGGACTCAGGGGAGTCCTGCAAAGAAAGCGACAGTGCGGGGAGAGCCGATTCCCAGTCTCTGACCGCCAGCCTGACCCTTTTCTTCCCAATGCTGGGTCCATCCCATGCCCCAAGGGGCCTTGGATGTGCACAGGGGGACACTCAGACCTCACATCCGGGCTCTGTCCGTAACCTCCATGCCAACAGCTGCCCGTTGGCCTCTCTGTGAGTCCTGGGATGCTGAACTCCGGGGAGAGCCGGTGCAGAAACTACAAGTGGGTCAGGGGCTGCTGGGGCAGGGCATTCGGGGTCCTGGGATTCCAGAGCACGGGGTGGAGCCAATGGGCGTGTCCCCTTGGCCCTGCTGACTCCACCCCGTAGAGGGCGTGGCCAGAGGGCGTGTCAGGGCCAGAGGGACCCTCTGTAGTTCAGGACCCAGGACAGCGCGGGGGTGTCGGGGGTGGGGGTTGGGGGGCCGCCCCTTGCCGTGCTCTAAGGGCAGAAGCCCTAAGGAAGGGCCGGAGGAGGCTGTAAGGTATCCTCACTGCCATCAACTGAAAAAACAAAAGCCCGCCGCAGGCGAGGGTGGGGAGGGTTTTGCTAGAACAAGGCAAGACGCTCGCAGAGGTCTGGCCGCAGAGGGCTGGGGGGCTTGCCAGGCTGATGAGGAACCGAGAGGCCGTCGGCCTCTAAACTCCACACGAATTCCTCCGGGTGACCCCGAGATGCAGGGAGACACGGAAAGCACGGTAAACACAGGCCGGAAGCTCAGCAGCCTGTTGCTTGCTTCACCGTCCGTCTGGCGTCCCCTCTGCTAGCAAGCAGCCTTTACCGCATCACCCACGGCTGACCCGGCTCAGGATTCCAGCTGATTGTCCACGGGTGGCATCACTTGCTGGTGACACGAAGCAGGCACGTTAGCCACCTCCCAAACCCTGAGGCTCCTCCTGGGAGGAGCCTGCGGGCCCCCAGTCCAGCCTCTGCGCCACGATGCTCCTTAGTGCCGCTCCCGGTTCGCTGCCCCGGCCTCTAGCTCTGGCCGGAACCTCGCTGGATTGGCGATAAATGGCACCCATGCACCACGTGTAAGCTTGGGGTCCAGATGTGACCATGGCTCGTCTCTTCTTCCCATCGATTGGGGGATTGTTCGGGCTTCATGTCATCGTGTTGGCAGGAAGGCCAGCTCCGCCCCCCTGAGACCTCCCTGAAGACACATAGAAACATAGGACACAATGCAGCCCATCTCTTTGTTTTAAAACACCTTTACAGGGCTACGATTTCTGTTCCGTCAATTAGACACATCTCACGTGTAGTATTTGATCAATTTTCATACATGTCTACACCCAGAAAGCCATCGCCACAATCAAGAGAGCTAACATGTCCACCACTCCCCAAGACGGGCAATTTTCCGATTCCCATATTTACCCCTTCCCACCGCCGTCCCTCCCTGGTAACCATAAGTTTGTTTCTCTATGTCTGTGGCTCTATTTGTCTTTTGCAGTTAAGATCATTTCTGTCTTTTTTTCTTAGATTTCACATGGAAGTTGTGTCATGCGGCATTTTTCTCTCTTCTGGCTTACTTCACTCAGAAGGACTGTCTCTGTGTCCAACCATGTTGCCGCAAATGGCATGGTTCCATCCTTTTTCACGGCTGTGTAGTATTCCGCGGCATAAAAAGACACCTACGTCTTTATCCAGTCACCAGTCGTTAGATGTTGGGGTTAGTTCCACGTCCTGGCTAATACAAATAGGGCTGCTGTGAGCATTGAGGTGCATGGGACTTTTTGAGTTAGAGTCTTCTCTTGACATATCCCCAGGCGTGGGAAGGCTGGATCATCAGGTAAGTCCATTTGTAGGTTTTTAAGGAACCTCCATCCCGTCTTCTCTAGTGACAATGCAGCCCGTCTTCCTGAAGCAGAGCCATGCTCACAAAGTAACGGATATTCCTAGAGGTCAGACATGACGTGCATTCAGCTTGGCCTGTTCCAGAAGAAGAGGGCAGTCTGGCAGGGCTGGAGGAGAGTGACCAGGGGAGTGTGGGACAGGCAGGATTCACACCACGTGGGGACATGACAGGCTGGGATAAGGAGCCTGGGCTTCCAGTCATGCCTTGGTAAGCATGGGGCACTGGTTCCAGGACTCCCCACAGATGCCAACATCCATGGATGCTGATGCCTCTTATGCAAAATGACATAGGACTTTATTTTTTACATACAAACGTAGTTTTCTTCCACGTTGTTGTCGTTTTTACAATGTTGTGTCGAATTCCAGTCTAGAGCACAATTTTCCACTTATGCATAAACATACCCATACAGTCATTGTCACATTCTCTTTCGCTGTGTCCTCCTGTGTACTTTAAATCATCTCTAGGTGACGCGCGGCATGCAAGGCAACGTGAATGCTATGTAAGCGGTTGCCGGTGTGTGGCAAGTTCAATTGTCGCTTTTCGAAACTTTCCGTTTTTTCCCGAATATTTTCAACCCACAGTTAGTTGAATCGGCTGGATCGGGAGCCCCTAGATACAGAGAACCCCCAAGCCCTTCCCACCTCGGAAATTTCCACTGGAAGCGCTGAAGGGGCCCAAAGAGAGGAGAAGAGCGCCCTCTAGCGGCTGCAAACGCTGAGGCATTCCTTCAGCCTATGCAGCGCGGGAGAGAAGGTTTCGGGCCGACTAGCGCAAAAGGAGGGCCCGCCTGGACAGGAAGGAGGAAGGACGACAGCGGAAGCCAGCTCGCACCCTTCCTGGAGCTAGCTGGTTGCAGTGAGGGACGCCGAGGAACTGGGGACACGTCGCGTGGGGATGGGGGGGGGGCAATCGTGGCGGCCAGGAGCAGGGTTCACACAGCTGGCACCCAGTTTGCACGATCAAAATGACAAGGAGAGGGGGTGGGGGGAAGGGGCTGCCTCAGCACCGGGATCCTGACAAGGGCCATAGCGCCGCGACCTCAGCTAATGCGGCTCCCCTGCTAAGCCAGAAAAAGGAAACTGTGAGGCAAGATACTGCAGATTCCACCGCAGCCACACGGATGACTAGATCTCTAAACTGACAAAATGGAACCCTCGGAAACAGGAATCTTCCCTTTCTTCTACATTTTGACCTTGGGACAGGGAGCCACACTTCTCTGACGGGAACCGTCTTTACTCCGGCAGAGAGCTCAGTTTTCCAGGAATAAGTATGGAGAAAAAGTGTGCCGTGATGGTTTAGCAGTTCAAAGCGGAAGCCCGTCTTAGAGACGGGAAAAACCTGCTTCTCAATGAAGTCGAGGTATGGCACGAAGCAGGAGGAAGTTTAAGGAAATCTCTCTTAATATCCATTCACCAGACAAGACTAGCCAGTCCTAAAAAGGCAGCACTTTAAATCCAGGAAGCTTCTTGCTTCCTTTCTGGGGCGGGGTGGGGGCGGGGGGACATGAGAAACAATGCCGCATTTTAAAACAAGCCTTGGGGCCCTAGATACGGAGAGTGTTGTTGGGTGTTGAGGCTGAGAGGTGTTGCTGAGGAGAACGTAAAGCTGCGTATAGACTGGTATGGGTTCCAAGTCTACCGCTGGAAAAAAAGTAGCCAATCATGAGTCCATTTGATTGGGAAAGAAGTAAATAACTCAAAAATGGGAAAGACATGGGATTAAATAGCGGTAGCGAGCAATTAAATCCAAGATGTTTATACCTATATTTTCATTGTGAATGCAACAAACTGAAAGCAACTGTCTAAAAAGCAGTAACTGTAGCCCGCGCACGCGCACACACGCACACAATGGGGAACGGCAGAGAGGTAAAATATGCTAAATGTATCATGATTGAGAAACAAGATCTAATAGATTATCCCGTTTTTGAGACTGTTATAGCAATACTGGTCCAATTACATATAAAGTTATGAACTTAGAGATGACTTATTAAAGCTTAGAGGGAATTTTAATTGGAAGACCATATAGCTTCCAAATCATTGAAGAGAAAACTAACCTCACAAAAATTAATCAATGCAGCTAAGATGGAGTAACGGAGACCGTATTTACCATCGTAGGATAGACCCCAATGTGGATAAAATCTATGAAGCAATGCTTTTTAAGCCATGTGAAAACGATCATCCACTAGGACCTCGTCCTGCCGCCTCCATACCCAGGCTGCTAGGCCTCCTACTGCCACTACCAAGGATGTCCACCAGGTGGCGACATTGCCCCCCCTCTGCTCCTGCTGCAGAGCCAGTCCTGAGCAGCCCTGCTCCAGGTTTTGGCAGGCCGCTCCCAGAAGCGCGCTCGTGGGCCTTGCTCCCTTTTAGCCACCAGCAAAGGGATCGAGGATGAGCACTGAGCCTCCTTACTCATCGAAGATCTAGGAACCTCTCTGATTTCTGAGCAGCCCTTTACCCTCGTCTGCCGTCAGGTACTCTCCACCCGACTTGCAGAGTCCGCGGCTTGGGCAGCCTGCACGCTGGCCCCGGCCCGTCAGAATCTCTTCCCCCCACCCCCACCCCACCCCACCCCCACCACCCCGGCCAAGAGGCCACGCGCGGTCGTGAGCAGGGCTCCAGGCCTCTGGAGCCGCGCCGCTTGGACTGCGTCCTGGCCCTGGGCTCGCGAGCTCCATGCCCTGGGCTGAGTCACTTAACATCTCTAAGCTAGTTTCCTCATCAGTACAATGAGGGCATAATCGGTATGGTGGGGGGGAAATCAGAATCTTGGGGGGACTACATTTCTGGTGATTGAAGATTATTTTCAGTTTGAATTATACAGTGAGGGACACCATACAATTTTTACTACTGCAGACTTCTGAAGGACAGCTTCTAGTATTCTTAAAACTAATGCATGCACGTACACACAAACACACGTGCACACACACTGACTCTGCTCCGCCTACATCCCCACGCGCACACACACGGAGTCATGGACCACACACACCCCCACAACATACACACAACCACACAGGTCCTCAGGCGCGCGCACACACACACGCAAAGTCACTGTCACGTGCCACACACGTCCAGGCTCAACTTTAGAATTCCCGGACTCAGGGGAGTCCTGCAAAGAAAGCGACAGTGCGGGGAGAGCCGATTCCCAGTCTCTGACCGCCAGCCTGACCCTTTTCTTCCCAATGCTGGGTCCATCCCATGCCCCAAGGGGCCTTGGATGTGCACAGGGGGACACTCAGACCTCACATCCGGGCTCTGTCCGTAACCTCCATGCCAACAGCTGCCCGTTGGCCTCTCTGTGAGTCCTGGGATGCTGAACTCCGGGGAGAGCCGGTGCAGAAACTACAAGTGGGTCAGGGGCTGCTGGGGCAGGGCATTCGGGGTCCTGGGATTCCAGAGCACGGGGTGGAGCCAATGGGCGTGTCCCCTTGGCCCTGCTGACTCCACCCCGTAGAGGGCGTGGCCAGAGGGCGTGTCAGGGCCAGAGGGACCCTCTGTAGTTCAGGACCCAGGACAGCGCGGGGGTGTCGGGGGTGGGGGTTGGGGGGCCGCCCCTTGCCGTGCTCTAAGGGCAGAAGCCCTAAGGAAGGGCCGGAGGAGGCTGTAAGGTATCCTCACTGCCATCAACTGAAAAAACAAAAGCCCGCCGCAGGCGAGGGTGGGGAGGGTTTTGCTAGAACAAGGCAAGACGCTCGCAGAGGTCTGGCCGCAGAGGGCTGGGGGGCTTGCCAGGCTGATGAGGAACCGAGAGGCCGTCGGCCTCTAAACTCCACACGAATTCCTCCGGGTGACCCCGAGATGCAGGGAGACACGGAAAGCACGGTAAACACAGGCCGGAAGCTCAGCAGCCTGTTGCTTGCTTCACCGTCCGTCTGGCGTCCCCTCTGCTAGCAAGCAGCCTTTACCGCATCACCCACGGCTGACCCGGCTCAGGATTCCAGCTGATTGTCCACGGGTGGCATCACTTGCTGGTGACACGAAGCAGGCACGTTAGCCACCTCCCAAACCCTGAGGCTCCTCCTGGGAGGAGCCTGCGGGCCCCCAGTCCAGCCTCTGCGCCACGATGCTCCTTAGTGCCGCTCCCGGTTCGCTGCCCCGGCCTCTAGCTCTGGCCGGAACCTCGCTGGATTGGCGATAAATGGCACCCATGCACCACGTGTAAGCTTGGGGTCCAGATGTGACCATGGCTCGTCTCTTCTTCCCATCGATTGGGGGATTGTTCGGGCTTCATGTCATCGTGTTGGCAGGAAGGCCAGCTCCGCCCCCCTGAGACCTCCCTGAAGACACATAGAAACATAGGACACAATGCAGCCCATCTCTTTGTTTTAAAACACCTTTACAGGGCTACGATTTCTGTTCCGTCAATTAGACACATCTCACGTGTAGTATTTGATCAATTTTCATACATGTCTACACCCAGAAAGCCATCGCCACAATCAAGAGAGCTAACATGTCCACCACTCCCCAAGACGGGCAATTTTCCGATTCCCATATTTACCCCTTCCCACCGCCGTCCCTCCCTGGTAACCATAAGTTTGTTTCTCTATGTCTGTGGCTCTATTTGTCTTTTGCAGTTAAGATCATTTCTGTCTTTTTTTCTTAGATTTCACATGGAAGTTGTGTCATGCGGCATTTTTCTCTCTTCTGGCTTACTTCACTCAGAAGGACTGTCTCTGTGTCCAACCATGTTGCCGCAAATGGCATGGTTCCATCCTTTTTCACGGCTGTGTAGTATTCCGCGGCATAAAAAGACACCTACGTCTTTATCCAGTCACCAGTCGTTAGATGTTGGGGTTAGTTCCACGTCCTGGCTAATACAAATAGGGCTGCTGTGAGCATTGAGGTGCATGGGACTTTTTGAGTTAGAGTCTTCTCTTGACATATCCCCAGGCGTGGGAAGGCTGGATCATCAGGTAAGTCCATTTGTAGGTTTTTAAGGAACCTCCATCCCGTCTTCTCTAGTGACAATGCAGCCCGTCTTCCTGAAGCAGAGCCATGCTCACAAAGTAACGGATATTCCTAGAGGTCAGACATGACGTGCATTCAGCTTGGCCTGTTCCAGAAGAAGAGGGCAGTCTGGCAGGGCTGGAGGAGAGTGACCAGGGGAGTGTGGGACAGGCAGGATTCACACCACGTGGGGACATGACAGGCTGGGATAAGGAGCCTGGGCTTCCAGTCATGCCTTGGTAAGCATGGGGCACTGGTTCCAGGACTCCCCACAGATGCCAACATCCATGGATGCTGATGCCTCTTATGCAAAATGACATAGGACTTCATTTTTTACATACAAACGTAGTTTTCTTCCACGTTGTTGTCGTTTTTACAATGTTGTGTCGAATTCCAGTCTAGAGCACAATTTTCCACTTATGCATAAACATACCCATACAGTCATTGTCACATTCTCTTTCGCTGTGTCCTCCTGTGTACTTTAAATCATCTCTAGGTGACGCGCGGCATGCAAGGCAACGTGAATGCTATGTAAGCGGTTGCCGGTGTGTGGCAAGTTCAATTGTCGCTTTTCGAAACTTTCCGTTTTTTCCCGAATATTTTCAACCCACAGTTAGTTGAATCGGCTGGATCGGGAGCCCCTAGATACAGAGAACCCCCAAGCCCTTCCCACCTCGGAAATTTCCACTGGAAGCGCTGAAGGGGCCCAAAGAGAGGAGAAGAGCGCCCTCTAGCGGCTGCAAACGCTGAGGCATTCCTTCAGCCTATGCAGCGCGGGAGAGAAGGTTTCGGGCCGACTAGCGCAAAAGGAGGGCCCGCCTGGACAGGAAGGAGGAAGGACGACAGCGGAAGCCAGCTCGCACCCTTCCTGGAGCTAGCTGGTTGCAGTGAGGGACGCCGAGGAACTGGGGACACGTCGCGTGGGGATGGGGGGGGGCAATCGTGGCGGCCAGGAGCAGGGTTCACACAGCTGGCACCCAGTTTGCACGATCAAAATGACAAGGAGAGGGGGTGGGGGGAAGGGGCTGCCTCAGCACCGGGATCCTGACAAGGGCCATAGCGCCGCGACCTCAGCTAATGCGGCTCCCCTGCTAAGCCAGAAAAAGGAAACTGTGAGGCAAGATACTGCAGATTCCACCGCAGCCACACGGATGACTAGATCTCTAACCTGACAAAATGGAACCCTCGGAAACAGGAATCTTCCCTTTCTTCTACATTTTGACCTTGGGACAGGGAGCCACACTTCTCTGACGGGAACCGTCTTTACTCCGGCAGAGAGCTCAGTTTTCCAGGAATAAGTATGGAGAAAAAGTGTGCCGTGATGGTTTAGCAGTTCAAAGCGGAAGCCCGTCTTAGAAACGGGAAAAACCTGCTTCTCAATGAAGTCGAGTTATGGCACGAAGCAGGAGGAAGTTTAAGGAAATCTCTCTTAATATCCATTCACCAGACAAGACTAGCCAGTCCTAAAAAGGCAGCACTTTAAATCCAGGAAGCTTCTTGCTTCCTTTCTGGGGCTGGGTGGGGGCGGGGGGACATGAGAAACAATGCCGCATTTTAAAACAAGCCTTGGGGCCCTAGATACGGAGAGTGTTGTTGGGTGTTGAGGCTGAGAGGTGTTGCTGAGGAGAACGTAAAGCTGCGTATAGACTGGTATGGGTTCCAAGTCTACCGCTGGAAAAAAAGTAGCCAATCATGAGTCCATTTGATTGGGAAAGAAGTAAATAACTCAAAAATGGGAAAGACATGGGATTAAATAGCGGTAGCGAGCAATTAAATCCAAGATGTTTATACCTATATTTTCATTGTGAATGCAACAAACTGAAAGCAACTGTCTAAAAAGCAGTAACTGTAGCCCGCGCACGCGCACACACGCACACAATGGGGAACGGCAGAGAGGTAAAATATGCTAAATGTATCATGATTGAGAAACAAGATCTAATAGATTATCCCGTTTTTGAGACTGTTATAGCAATACTGGTCCAATTACATATAAAGTTATGAACTTAGAGATGACTTATTAAAGCTTAGAGGGAATTTTAATTGGAAGACCATATAGCTTCCAAATCATTGAAGAGAAAACTAACCTCACAAAAATTAATCAATGCAGCTAAGATGGAGTAACGGAGACCGTATTTACCATCGTAGGATAGACCCCAATGTGGATAAAATCTATGAAGCAATGCTTTTTAAGCCATGTGAAAACGATCATCCACTAGGACCTCGTCCTGCCGCCTCCATACCCAGGCTGCTAGGCCTCCTACTGCCACTACCAAGGATGTCCACCAGGTGGCGACATTGCCCCCCTCTGCTCCTGCTGCAGAGCCAGTCCTGAGCAGCCCTGCTCCAGGTTTTGGCAGGCCGCTCCCAGAAGCGCGCTCGTGGGCCTTGCTCCCTTTTAGCCACCAGCAAAGGGATCGAGGATGAGCACTGAGCCTCCTTACTCATCGAAGATCTAGGAACCTATCTGATTTCTGAGCAGCCCTTTACCCTCGTCTGCCGTCAGGTACTCTCCACCCGACTTGCAGAGTCCGCGGCTTGGGCAGCCTGCACGCTGGCCCCGGCCCGTCAGAATCTCTTCCCCCCACCCCCACCCCACCCCACCCCCACCACCCCGGCCAAGAGGCCACGCGCGGTCGTGAGCAGGGCTCCAGGCCTCTGGAGCCGCGCCGCTTGGACTGCGTCCTGGCCCTGGGCTCGCGAGCTCCATGCCCTGGGCTGAGTCACTTAACATCTCTAAGCTAGTTTCCTCATCAGTACAATGAGGGCATAATCGGTATGGTGGGGGGGAAATCAGAATCTTGGGGGGACTACATTTCTGGTGATTGAAGATTATTTTCAGTTTGAATTATACAGTGAGGGACACCATACAATTTTTACTACTGCAGACTTCTGAAGGACAGCTTCTAGTATTCTTAAAACTAATGCATGCACGTACACACAAACACACGTGCACACACACTGACTCTGCTCCGCCTACATCCCCACGCGCACACACACGGAGTCATGGACCACACACACCCCCACAACATACACACAACCACACAGGTCCTCAGGCGCGCGCACACACACACGCAAAGTCACTGTCACGTGCCACACACGTCCAGGCTCAACTTTAGAATTCCCGGACTCAGGGGAGTCCTGCAAAGAAAGCGACAGTGCGGGGAGAGCCGATTCCCAGTCTCTGACCGCCAGCCTGACCCTTTTCTTCCCAATGCTGGGTCCATCCCATGCCCCAAGGGGCCTTGGATGTGCACAGGGGGACACTCAGACCTCACATCCGGGCTCTGTCCGTAACCTCCATGCCAACAGCTGCCCGTTGGCCTCTCTGTGAGTCCTGGGATGCTGAACTCCGGGGAGAGCCGGTGCAGAAACTACAAGTGGGTCAGGGGCTGCTGGGGCAGGGCATTCGGGGTCCTGGGATTCCAGAGCACGGGGTGGAGCCAATGGGCGTGTCCCCTTGGCCCTGCTGACTCCACCCCGTAGAGGGCGTGGCCAGAGGGCGTGTCAGGGCCAGAGGGACCCTCTGTAGTTCAGGACCCAGGACAGCGCGGGGGTGTCGGGGGTGGGGGTTGGGGGGCCGCCCCTTGCCGTGCTCTAAGGGCAGAAGCCCTAAGGAAGGGCCGGAGGAGGCTGTAAGGTATCCTCACTGCCATCAACTGAAAAAACAAAAGCCCGCCGCAGGCGAGGGTGGGGAGGGTTTTGCTAGAACAAGGCAAGACGCTCGCAGAGGTCTGGCCGCAGAGGGCTGGGGGGCTTGCCAGGCTGATGAGGAACCGAGAGGCCGTCGGCCTCTAAACTCCACACGAATTCCTCCGGGTGACCCCGAGATGCAGGGAGACACGGAAAGCACGGTAAACACAGGCCGGAAGCTCAGCAGCCTGTTGCTTGCTTCACCGTCCGTCTGGCGTCCCCTCTGCTAGCAAGCAGCCTTTACCGCATCACCCACGGCTGACCCGGCTCAGGATTCCAGCTGATTGTCCACGGGTGGCATCACTTGCTGGTGACACGAAGCAGGCACGTTAGCCACCTCCCAAACCCTGAGGCTCCTCCTGGGAGGAGCCTGCGGGCCCCCAGTCCAGCCTCTGCGCCACGATGCTCCTTAGTGCCGCTCCCGGTTCGCTGCCCCGGCCTCTAGCTCTGGCCGGAACCTCGCTGGATTGGCGATAAATGGCACCCATGCACCACGTGTAAGCTTGGGGTCCAGATGTGACCATGGCTCGTCTCTTCTTCCCATCGATTGGGGGATTGTTCGGGCTTCATGTCATCGTGTTGGCAGGAAGGCCAGCTCCGCCCCCCTGAGACCTCCCTGAAGACACATAGAAACATAGGACACAATGCAGCCCATCTCTTTGTTTTAAAACACCTTTACAGGGCTACGATTTCTGTTCCGTCAATTAGACACATCTCACGTGTAGTATTTGATCAATTTTCATACATGTCTACACCCAGAAAGCCATCGCCACAATCAAGAGAGCTAACATGTCCACCACTCCCCAAGACGGGCAATTTTCCGATTCCCATATTTACCCCTTCCCACCGCCGTCCCTCCCTGGTAACCATAAGTTTGTTTCTCTATGTCTGTGGCTCTATTTGTCTTTTGCAGTTAAGATCATTTCTGTCTTTTTTTCTTAGATTTCACATGGAAGTTGTGTCATGCGGCATTTTTCTCTCTTCTGGCTTACTTCACTCAGAAGGACTGTCTCTGTGTCCAACCATGTTGCCGCAAATGGCATGGTTCCATCCTTTTTCACGGCTGTGTAGTATTCCGCGGCATAAAAAGACACCTACGTCTTTATCCAGTCACCAGTCGTTAGATGTTGGGGTTAGTTCCACGTCCTGGCTAATACAAATAGGGCTGCTGTGAGCATTGAGGTGCATGGGACTTTTTGAGTTAGAGTCTTCTCTTGACATATCCCCAGGCGTGGGAAGGCTGGATCATCAGGTAAGTCCATTTGTAGGTTTTTAAGGAACCTCCATCCCGTCTTCTCTAGTGACAATGCAGCCCGTCTTCCTGAAGCAGAGCCATGCTCACAAAGTAACGGATATTCCTAGAGGTCAGACATGACGTGCATTCAGCTTGGCCTGTTCCAGAAGAAGAGGGCAGTCTGGCAGGGCTGGAGGAGAGTGACCAGGGGAGTGTGGGACAGGCAGGATTCACACCACGTGGGGACATGACAGGCTGGGATAAGGAGCCTGGGCTTCCAGTCATGCCTTGGTAAGCATGGGGCACTGGTTCCAGGACTCCCCACAGATGCCAACATCCATGGATGCTGATGCCTCTTATGCAAAATGACATAGGACTTTATTTTTTACATACAAACGTAGTTTTCTTCCACGTTGTTGTCGTTTTTACAATGTTGTGTCGAATTCCAGTCTAGAGCACAATTTTCCACTTATGCATAAACATACCCATACAGTCATTGTCACATTCTCTTTCGCTGTGTCCTCCTGTGTACTTTAAATCATCTCTAGGTGACGCGCGGCATGCAAGGCAACGTGAATGCTATGTAAGCGGTTGCCGGTGTGTGGCAAGTTCAATTGTCGCTTTTCGAAACTTTCCGTTTTTTCCCGAATATTTTCAACCCACAGTTAGTTGAATCGGCTGGATCGGGAGCCCCTAGATACAGAGAACCCCCAAGCCCTTCCCACCTCGGAAATTTCCACTGGAAGCGCTGAAGGGGCCCAAAGAGAGGAGAAGAGCGCCCTCTAGCGGCTGCAAACGCTGAGGCATTCCTTCAGCCTATGCAGCGCGGGAGAGAAGGTTTCGGGCCGACTAGCGCAAAAGGAGGGCCCGCCTGGACAGGAAGGAGGAAGGACGACAGCGGAAGCCAGCTCGCACCCTTCCTGGAGCTAGCTGGTTGCAGTGAGGGACGCCGAGGAACTGGGGACACGTCGCGTGGGGATGGGGGGGGGGCAATCGTGGCGGCCAGGAGCAGGGTTCACACAGCTGGCACCCAGTTTGCACGATCAAAATGACAAGGAGAGGGGGTGGGGGGAAGGGGCTGCCTCAGCACCGGGATCCTGACAAGGGCCATAGCGCCGCGACCTCAGCTAATGCGGCTCCCCTGCTAAGCCAGAAAAAGGAAACTGTGAGGCAAGATACTGCAGATTCCACCGCAGCCACACGGATGACTAGATCTCTAACCTGACAAAATGGAACCCTCGGAAACAGGAATCTTCCCTTTCTTCTACATTTTGACCTTGGGACAGGGAGCCACACTTCTCTGACGGGAACCGTCTTTACTCCGGCAGAGAGCTCAGTTTTCCAGGAATAAGTATGGAGAAAAAGTGTGCCGTGATGGTTTAGCAGTTCAAAGCGGAAGCCCGTCTTAGAAACGGGAAAAACCTGCTTCTCAATGAAGTCGAGTTATGGCACGAAGCAGGAGGAAGTTTAAGGAAATCTCTCTTAATATCCATTCACCAGACAAGACTAGCCAGTCCTAAAAAGGCAGCACTTTAAATCCAGGAAGCTTCTTGCTTCCTTTCTGGGGCGGGGTGGGGGCGGGGGGACATGAGAAACAATGCCGCATTTTAAAACAAGCCTTGGGGCCCTAGATACGGAGAGTGTTGTTGGGTGTTGAGGCTGAGAGGTGTTGCTGAGGAGAACGTAAAGCTGCGTATAGACTGGTATGGGTTCCAAGTCTACCGCTGGAAAAAAAGTAGCCAATCATGAGTCCATTTGATTGGGAAAGAAGTAAATAACTCAAAAATGGGAAAGACATGGGATTAAATAGCGGTAGCGAGCAATTAAATCCAAGATGTTTATACCTATATTTTCATTGTGAATGCAACAAACTGAAAGCAACTGTCTAAAAAGCAGTAACTGTAGCCCGCGCACGCGCACACACGCACACAATGGGGAACGGCAGAGAGGTAAAATATGCTAAATGTATCATGATTGAGAAACAAGATCTAATAGATTATCCCGTTTTTGAGACTGTTATAGCAATACTGGTCCAATTACATATAAAGTTATGAACTTAGAGATGACTTATTAAAGCTTAGAGGGAATTTTAATTGGAAGACCATATAGCTTCCAAATCATTGAAGAGAAAACTAACCTCACAAAAATTAATCAATGCAGCTAAGATGGAGTAACGGAGACCGTATTTACCATCGTAGGATAGACCCCAATGTGGATAAAATCTATGAAGCAATGCTTTTTAAGCCATGTGAAAACGATCATCCACTAGGACCTCGTCCTGCCGCCTCCATACCCAGGCTGCTAGGCCTCCTACTGCCACTACCAAGGATGTCCAC
Source organism: Vicugna pacos (assembly GCF_048564905.1). Lineage (NCBI taxonomy): Eukaryota > Metazoa > Chordata > Mammalia > Artiodactyla > Camelidae > Vicugna > Vicugna pacos. The sequence continues at coordinate 1,179,506 of NW_027328780.1, forward strand.
CAGGTGGCGACATTGCCCCCCCTCTGCTCCTGCTGCAGAGCCAGTCCTGAGCAGCCCTGCTCCAGGTTTTGGCAGGCCGCTCCCAGAAGCGCGCTCGTGGGCCTTGCTCCCTTTTAGCCACCAGCAAAGGGATCGAGGATGAGCACTGAGCCTCCTTACTCATCGAAGATCTAGGAACCTATCTGATTTCTGAGCAGCCCTTTACCCTCGTCTGCCGTCAGGTACTCTCCACCCGACTTGCAGAGTCCGCGGCTTGGGCAGCCTGCACGCTGGCCCCGGCCCGTCAGAATCTCTTCCCCCCACCCCCACCCCACCCCACCCCCACCACCCCGGCCAAGAGGCCACGCGCGGTCGTGAGCAGGGCTCCAGGCCTCTGGAGCCGCGCCGCTTGGACTGCGTCCTGGCCCTGGGCTCGCGAGCTCCATGCCCTGGGCTGAGTCACTTAACATCTCTAAGCTAGTTTCCTCATCAGTACAATGAGGGCATAATCGGTATGGTGGGGGGGAAATCAGAATCTTGGGGGGACTACATTTCTGGTGATTGAAGATTATTTTCAGTTTGAATTATACAGTGAGGGACACCATACAATTTTTACTACTGCAGACTTCTGAAGGACAGCTTCTAGTATTCTTAAAACTAATGCATGCACGTACACACAAACACACGTGCACACACACTGACTCTGCTCCGCCTACATCCCCACGCGCACACACACGGAGTCATGGACCACACACACCCCCACAACATACACACAACCACACAGGTCCTCAGGCGCGCGCACACACACACGCAAAGTCACTGTCACGTGCCACACACGTCCAGGCTCAACTTTAGAATTCCCGGACTCAGGGGAGTCCTGCAAAGAAAGCGACAGTGCGGGGAGAGCCGATTCCCAGTCTCTGACCGCCAGCCTGACCCTTTTCTTCCCAATGCTGGGTCCATCCCATGCCCCAAGGGGCCTTGGATGTGCACAGGGGGACACTCAGACCTCACATCCGGGCTCTGTCCGTAACCTCCATGCCAACAGCTGCCCGTTGGCCTCTCTGTGAGTCCTGGGATGCTGAACTCCGGGGAGAGCCGGTGCAGAAACTACAAGTGGGTCAGGGGCTGCTGGGGCAGGGCATTCGGGGTCCTGGGATTCCAGAGCACGGGGTGGAGCCAATGGGCGTGTCCCCTTGGCCCTGCTGACTCCACCCCGTAGAGGGCGTGGCCAGAGGGCGTGTCAGGGCCAGAGGGACCCTCTGTAGTTCAGGACCCAGGACAGCGCGGGGGTGTCGGGGGTGGGGGTTGGGGGGCCGCCCCTTGCCGTGCTCTAAGGGCAGAAGCCCTAAGGAAGGGCCGGAGGAGGCTGTAAGGTATCCTCACTGCCATCAACTGAAAAAACAAAAGCCCGCCGCAGGCGAGGGTGGGGAGGGTTTTGCTAGAACAAGGCAAGACGCTCGCAGAGGTCTGGCCGCAGAGGGCTGGGGGGCTTGCCAGGCTGATGAGGAACCGAGAGGCCGTCGGCCTCTAAACTCCACACGAATTCCTCCGGGTGACCCCGAGATGCAGGGAGACACGGAAAGCACGGTAAACACAGGCCGGAAGCTCAGCAGCCTGTTGCTTGCTTCACCGTCCGTCTGGCGTCCCCTCTGCTAGCAAGCAGCCTTTACCGCATCACCCACGGCTGACCCGGCTCAGGATTCCAGCTGATTGTCCACGGGTGGCATCACTTGCTGGTGACACGAAGCAGGCACGTTAGCCACCTCCCAAACCCTGAGGCTCCTCCTGGGAGGAGCCTGCGGGCCCCCAGTCCAGCCTCTGCGCCACGATGCTCCTTAGTGCCGCTCCCGGTTCGCTGCCCCGGCCTCTAGCTCTGGCCGGAACCTCGCTGGATTGGCGATAAATGGCACCCATGCACCACGTGTAAGCTTGGGGTCCAGATGTGACCATGGCTCGTCTCTTCTTCCCATCGATTGGGGGATTGTTCGGGCTTCATGTCATCGTGTTGGCAGGAAGGCCAGCTCCGCCCCCCTGAGACCTCCCTGAAGACACATAGAAACATAGGACACAATGCAGCCCATCTCTTTGTTTTAAAACACCTTTACAGGGCTACGATTTCTGTTCCGTCAATTAGACACATCTCACGTGTAGTATTTGATCAATTTTCATACATGTCTACACCCAGAAAGCCATCGCCACAATCAAGAGAGCTAACATGTCCACCACTCCCCAAGACGGGCAATTTTCCGATTCCCATATTTACCCCTTCCCACCGCCGTCCCTCCCTGGTAACCATAAGTTTGTTTCTCTATGTCTGTGGCTCTATTTGTCTTTTGCAGTTAAGATCATTTCTGTCTTTTTTTCTTAGATTTCACATGGAAGTTGTGTCATGCGGCATTTTTCTCTCTTCTGGCTTACTTCACTCAGAAGGACTGTCTCTGTGTCCAACCATGTTGCCGCAAATGGCATGGTTCCATCCTTTTTCACGGCTGTGTAGTATTCCGCGGCATAAAAAGACACCTACGTCTTTATCCAGTCACCAGTCGTTAGATGTTGGGGTTAGTTCCACGTCCTGGCTAATACAAATAGGGCTGCTGTGAGCATTGAGGTGCATGGGACTTTTTGAGTTAGAGTCTTCTCTTGACATATCCCCAGGCGTGGGAAGGCTGGATCATCAGGTAAGTCCATTTGTAGGTTTTTAAGGAACCTCCATCCCGTCTTCTCTAGTGACAATGCAGCCCGTCTTCCTGAAGCAGAGCCATGCTCACAAAGTAACGGATATTCCTAGAGGTCAGACATGACGTGCATTCAGCTTGGCCTGTTCCAGAAGAAGAGGGCAGTCTGGCAGGGCTGGAGGAGAGTGACCAGGGGAGTGTGGGACAGGCAGGATTCACACCACGTGGGGACATGACAGGCTGGGATAAGGAGCCTGGGCTTCCAGTCATGCCTTGGTAAGCATGGGGCACTGGTTCCAGGACTCCCCACAGATGCCAACATCCATGGATGCTGATGCCTCTTATGCAAAATGACATAGGACTTTATTTTTTACATACAAACGTAGTTTTCTTCCACGTTGTTGTCGTTTTTACAATGTTGTGTCGAATTCCAGTCTAGAGCACAATTTTCCACTTATGCATAAACATACCCATACAGTCATTGTCACATTCTCTTTCGCTGTGTCCTCCTGTGTACTTTAAATCATCTCTAGGTGACGCGCGGCATGCAAGGCAACGTGAATGCTATGTAAGCGGTTGCCGGTGTGTGGCAAGTTCAATTGTCGCTTTTCGAAACTTTCCGTTTTTTCCCGAATATTTTCAACCCACAGTTAGTTGAATCGGCTGGATCGGGAGCCCCTAGATACAGAGAACCCCCAAGCCCTTCCCACCTCGGAAATTTCCACTGGAAGCGCTGAAGGGGCCCAAAGAGAGGAGAAGAGCGCCCTCTAGCGGCTGCAAACGCTGAGGCATTCCTTCAGCCTATGCAGCGCGGGAGAGAAGGTTTCGGGCCGACTAGCGCAAAAGGAGGGCCCGCCTGGACAGGAAGGAGGAAGGACGACAGCGGAAGCCAGCTCGCACCCTTCCTGGAGCTAGCTGGTTGCAGTGAGGGACGCCGAGGAACTGGGGACACGTCGCGTGGGGATGGGGGGGGGGCAATCGTGGCGGCCAGGAGCAGGGTTCACACAGCTGGCACCCAGTTTGCACGATCAAAATGACAAGGAGAGGGGGTGGGGGGAAGGGGCTGCCTCAGCACCGGGATCCTGACAAGGGCCATAGCGCCGCGACCTCAGCTAATGCGGCTCCCCTGCTAAGCCAGAAAAAGGAAACTGTGAGGCAAGATACTGCAGATTCCACCGCAGCCACACGGATGACTAGATCTCTAAACTGACAAAATGGAACCCTCGGAAACAGGAATCTTCCCTTTCTTCTACATTTTGACCTTGGGACAGGGAGCCACACTTCTCTGACGGGAACCGTCTTTACTCCGGCAGAGAGCTCAGTTTTCCAGGAATAAGTATGGAGAAAAAGTGTGCCGTGATGGTTTAGCAGTTCAAAGCGGAAGCCCGTCTTAGAGACGGGAAAAACCTGCTTCTCAATGAAGTCGAGGTATGGCACGAAGCAGGAGGAAGTTTAAGGAAATCTCTCTTAATATCCATTCACCAGACAAGACTAGCCAGTCCTAAAAAGGCAGCACTTTAAATCCAGGAAGCTTCTTGCTTCCTTTCTGGGGCGGGGTGGGGGCGGGGGGACATGAGAAACAATGCCGCATTTTAAAACAAGCCTTGGGGCCCTAGATACGGAGAGTGTTGTTGGGTGTTGAGGCTGAGAGGTGTTGCTGAGGAGAACGTAAAGCTGCGTATAGACTGGTATGGGTTCCAAGTCTACCGCTGGAAAAAAAGTAGCCAATCATGAGTCCATTTGATTGGGAAAGAAGTAAATAACTCAAAAATGGGAAAGACATGGGATTAAATAGCGGTAGCGAGCAATTAAATCCAAGATGTTTATACCTATATTTTCATTGTGAATGCAACAAACTGAAAGCAACTGTCTAAAAAGCAGTAACTGTAGCCCGCGCACGCGCACACACGCACACAATGGGGAACGGCAGAGAGGTAAAATATGCTAAATGTATCATGATTGAGAAACAAGATCTAATAGATTATCCCGTTTTTGAGACTGTTATAGCAATACTGGTCCAATTACATATAAAGTTATGAACTTAGAGATGACTTATTAAAGCTTAGAGGGAATTTTAATTGGAAGACCATATAGCTTCCAAATCATTGAAGAGAAAACTAACCTCACAAAAATTAATCAATGCAGCTAAGATGGAGTAACGGAGACCGTATTTACCATCGTAGGATAGACCCCAATGTGGATAAAATCTATGAAGCAATGCTTTTTAAGCCATGTGAAAACGATCATCCACTAGGACCTCGTCCTGCCGCCTCCATACCCAGGCTGCTAGGCCTCCTACTGCCACTACCAAGGATGTCCACCAGGTGGCGACATTGCCCCCCCTCTGCTCCTGCTGCAGAGCCAGTCCTGAGCAGCCCTGCTCCAGGTTTTGGCAGGCCGCTCCCAGAAGCGCGCTCGTGGGCCTTGCTCCCTTTTAGCCACCAGCAAAGGGATCGAGGATGAGCACTGAGCCTCCTTACTCATCGAAGATCTAGGAACCTCTCTGATTTCTGAGCAGCCCTTTACCCTCGTCTGCCGTCAGGTACTCTCCACCCGACTTGCAGAGTCCGCGGCTTGGGCAGCCTGCACGCTGGCCCCGGCCCGTCAGAATCTCTTCCCCCCACCCCCACCCCACCCCACCCCCACCACCCCGGCCAAGAGGCCACGCGCGGTCGTGAGCAGGGCTCCAGGCCTCTGGAGCCGCGCCGCTTGGACTGCGTCCTGGCCCTGGGCTCGCGAGCTCCATGCCCTGGGCTGAGTCACTTAACATCTCTAAGCTAGTTTCCTCATCAGTACAATGAGGGCATAATCGGTATGGTGGGGGGGAAATCAGAATCTTGGGGGGACTACATTTCTGGTGATTGAAGATTATTTTCAGTTTGAATTATACAGTGAGGGACACCATACAATTTTTACTACTGCAGACTTCTGAAGGACAGCTTCTAGTATTCTTAAAACTAATGCATGCACGTACACACAAACACACGTGCACACACACTGACTCTGCTCCGCCTACATCCCCACGCGCACACACACGGAGTCATGGACCACACACACCCCCACAACATACACACAACCACACAGGTCCTCAGGCGCGCGCACACACACACGCAAAGTCACTGTCACGTGCCACACACGTCCAGGCTCAACTTTAGAATTCCCGGACTCAGGGGAGTCCTGCAAAGAAAGCGACAGTGCGGGGAGAGCCGATTCCCAGTCTCTGACCGCCAGCCTGACCCTTTTCTTCCCAATGCTGGGTCCATCCCATGCCCCAAGGGGCCTTGGATGTGCACAGGGGGACACTCAGACCTCACATCCGGGCTCTGTCCGTAACCTCCATGCCAACAGCTGCCCGTTGGCCTCTCTGTGAGTCCTGGGATGCTGAACTCCGGGGAGAGCCGGTGCAGAAACTACAAGTGGGTCAGGGGCTGCTGGGGCAGGGCATTCGGGGTCCTGGGATTCCAGAGCACGGGGTGGAGCCAATGGGCGTGTCCCCTTGGCCCTGCTGACTCCACCCCGTAGAGGGCGTGGCCAGAGGGCGTGTCAGGGCCAGAGGGACCCTCTGTAGTTCAGGACCCAGGACAGCGCGGGGGTGTCGGGGGTGGGGGTTGGGGGGCCGCCCCTTGCCGTGCTCTAAGGGCAGAAGCCCTAAGGAAGGGCCGGAGGAGGCTGTAAGGTATCCTCACTGCCATCAACTGAAAAAACAAAAGCCCGCCGCAGGCGAGGGTGGGGAGGGTTTTGCTAGAACAAGGCAAGACGCTCGCAGAGGTCTGGCCGCAGAGGGCTGGGGGGCTTGCCAGGCTGATGAGGAACCGAGAGGCCGTCGGCCTCTAAACTCCACACGAATTCCTCCGGGTGACCCCGAGATGCAGGGAGACACGGAAAGCACGGTAAACACAGGCCGGAAGCTCAGCAGCCTGTTGCTTGCTTCACCGTCCGTCTGGCGTCCCCTCTGCTAGCAAGCAGCCTTTACCGCATCACCCACGGCTGACCCGGCTCAGGATTCCAGCTGATTGTCCACGGGTGGCATCACTTGCTGGTGACACGAAGCAGGCACATTAGCCACCTCCCAAACCCTGAGGCTCCTCCTGGGAGGAGCCTGCGGGCCCCCAGTCCAGCCTCTGCGCCACGATGCTCCTTAGTGCCGCTCCCGGTTCGCTGCCCCGGCCTCTAGCTCTGGCCGGAACCTCGCTGGATTGGCGATAAATGGCACCCATGCACCACGTGTAAGCTTGGGGTCCAGATGTGACCATGGCTCGTCTCTTCTTCCCATCGATTGGGGGATTGTTCGGGCTTCATGTCATCGTGTTGGCAGGAAGGCCAGCTCCGCCCCCCTGAGACCTCCCTGAAGACACATAGAAACATAGGACACAATGCAGCCCATCTCTTTGTTTTAAAACACCTTTACAGGGCTACGATTTCTGTTCCGTCAATTAGACACATCTCACGTGTAGTATTTGATCAATTTTCATACATGTCTACACCCAGAAAGCCATCGCCACAATCAAGAGAGCTAACATGTCCACCACTCCCCAAGACGGGCAATTTTCCGATTCCCATATTTACCCCTTCCCACCGCCGTCCCTCCCTGGTAACCATAAGTTTGTTTCTCTATGTCTGTGGCTCTATTTGTCTTTTGCAGTTAAGATCATTTCTGTCTTTTTTTCTTAGATTTCACATGGAAGTTGTGTCATGCGGCATTTTTCTCTCTTCTGGCTTACTTCACTCAGAAGGACTGTCTCTGTGTCCAACCATGTTGCCGCAAATGGCATGGTTCCATCCTTTTTCACGGCTGTGTAGTATTCCGCGGCATAAAAAGACACCTACGTCTTTATCCAGTCACCAGTCGTTAGATGTTGGGGTTAGTTCCACGTCCTGGCTAATACAAATAGGGCTGCTGTGAGCATTGAGGTGCATGGGACTTTTTGAGTTAGAGTCTTCTCTTGACATATCCCCAGGCGTGGGAAGGCTGGATCATCAGGTAAGTCCATTTGTAGGTTTTTAAGGAACCTCCATCCCGTCTTCTCTAGTGACAATGCAGCCCGTCTTCCTGAAGCAGAGCCATGCTCACAAAGTAACGGATATTCCTAGAGGTCAGACATGACGTGCATTCAGCTTGGCCTGTTCCAGAAGAAGAGGGCAGTCTGGCAGGGCTGGAGGAGAGTGACCAGGGGAGTGTGGGACAGGCAGGATTCACACCACGTGGGGACATGACAGGCTGGGATAAGGAGCCTGGGCTTCCAGTCATGCCTTGGTAAGCATGGGGCACTGGTTCCAGGACTCCCCACAGATGCCAACATCCATGGATGCTGATGCCTCTTATGCAAAATGACATAGGACTTTATTTTTTACATACAAACGTAGTTTTCTTCCACGTTGTTGTCGTTTTTACAATGTTGTGTCGAATTCCAGTCTAGAGCACAATTTTCCACTTATGCATAAACATACCCATACAGTCATTGTCACATTCTCTTTCGCTGTGTCCTCCTGTGTACTTTAAATCATCTCTAGGTGACGCGCGGCATGCAAGGCAACGTGAATGCTATGTAAGCGGTTGCCGGTGTGTGGCAAGTTCAATTGTCGCTTTTCGAAACTTTCCGTTTTTTCCCGAATATTTTCAACCCACAGTTAGTTGAATCGGCTGGATCGGGAGCCCCTAGATACAGAGAACCCCCAAGCCCTTCCCACCTCGGAAATTTCCACTGGAAGCGCTGAAGGGGCCCAAAGAGAGGAGAAGAGCGCCCTCTAGCGGCTGCAAACGCTGAGGCATTCCTTCAGCCTATGCAGCGCGGGAGAGAAGGTTTCGGGCCGACTAGCGCAAAAGGAGGGCCCGCCTGGACAGGAAGGAGGAAGGACGACAGCGGAAGCCAGCTCGCACCCTTCCTGGAGCTAGCTGGTTGCAGTGAGGGACGCCGAGGAACTGGGGACACGTCGCGTGGGGATGGGGGGGGGGCAATCGTGGCGGCCAGGAGCAGGGTTCACACAGCTGGCACCCAGTTTGCACGATCAAAATGACAAGGAGAGGGGGTGGGGGGAAGGGGCTGCCTCAGCACCGGGATCCTGACAAGGGCCATAGCGCCGCGACCTCAGCTAATGCGGCTCCCCTGCTAAGCCAGAAAAAGGAAACTGTGAGGCAAGATACTGCAGATTCCACCGCAGCCACACGGATGACTAGATCTCTAAACTGACAAAATGGAACCCTCGGAAACAGGAATCTTCCCTTTCTTCTACATTTTGACCTTGGGACAGGGAGCCACACTTCTCTGACGGGAACCGTCTTTACTCCGGCAGAGAGCTCAGTTTTCCAGGAATAAGTATGGAGAAAAAGTGTGCCGTGATGGTTTAGCAGTTCAAAGCGGAAGCCCGTCTTAGAGACGGGAAAAACCTGCTTCTCAATGAAGTCGAGGTATGGCACGAAGCAGGAGGAAGTTTAAGGAAATCTCTCTTAATATCCATTCACCAGACAAGACTAGCCAGTCCTAAAAAGGCAGCACTTTAAATCCAGGAAGCTTCTTGCTTCCTTTCTGGGGCGGGGTGGGGGCGGGGGGACATGAGAAACAATGCCGCATTTTAAAACAAGCCTTGGGGCCCTAGATACGGAGAGTGTTGTTGGGTGTTGAGGCTGAGAGGTGTTGCTGAGGAGAACGTAAAGCTGCGTATAGACTGGTATGGGTTCCAAGTCTACCGCTGGAAAAAAAGTAGCCAATCATGAGTCCATTTGATTGGGAAAGAAGTAAATAACTCAAAAATGGGAAAGACATGGGATTAAATAGCGGTAGCGAGCAATTAAATCCAAGATGTTTATACCTATATTTTCATTGTGAATGCAACAAACTGAAAGCAACTGTCTAAAAAGCAGTAACTGTAGCCCGCGCACGCGCACACACGCACACAATGGGGAACGGCAGAGAGGTAAAATATGCTAAATGTATCATGATTGAGAAACAAGATCTAATAGATTATCCCGTTTTTGAGACTGTTATAGCAATACTGGTCCAATTACATATAAAGTTATGAACTTAGAGATGACTTATTAAAGCTTAGAGGGAATTTTAATTGGAAGACCATATAGCTTCCAAATCATTGAAGAGAAAACTAACCTCACAAAAATTAATCAATGCAGCTAAGATGGAGTAACGGAGACCGTATTTACCATCGTAGGATAGACCCCAATGTGGATAAAATCTATGAAGCAATGCTTTTTAAGCCATGTGAAAACGATCATCCACTAGGACCTCGTCCTGCCGCCTCCATACCCAGGCTGCTAGGCCTCCTACTGCCACTACCAAGGATGTCCACCAGGTGGCGACATTGCCCCCCCTCTGCTCCTGCTGCAGAGCCAGTCCTGAGCAGCCCTGCTCCAGGTTTTGGCAGGCCGCTCCCAGAAGCGCGCTCGTGGGCCTTGCTCCCTTTTAGCCACCAGCAAAGGGATCGAGGATGAGCACTGAGCCTCCTTACTCATCGAAGATCTAGGAACCTCTCTGATTTCTGAGCAGCCCTTTACCCTCGTCTGCCGTCAGGTACTCTCCACCCGACTTGCAGAGTCCGCGGCTTGGGCAGCCTGCACGCTGGCCCCGGCCCGTCAGAATCTCTTCCCCCCACCCCCACCCCACCCCACCCCCACCACCCCGGCCAAGAGGCCACGCGCGGTCGTGAGCAGGGCTCCAGGCCTCTGGAGCCGCGCCGCTTGGACTGCGTCCTGGCCCTGGGCTCGCGAGCTCCATGCCCTGGGCTGAGTCACTTAACATCTCTAAGCTAGTTTCCTCATCAGTACAATGAGGGCATAATCGGTATGGTGGGGGGGAAATCAGAATCTTGGGGGGACTACATTTCTGGTGATTGAAGATTATTTTCAGTTTGAATTATACAGTGAGGGACACCATACAATTTTTACTACTGCAGACTTCTGAAGGACAGCTTCTAGTATTCTTAAAACTAATGCATGCACGTACACACAAACACACGTGCACACACACTGACTCTGCTCCGCCTACATCCCCACGCGCACACACACGGAGTCATGGACCACACACACCCCCACAACATACACACAACCACACAGGTCCTCAGGCGCGCGCACACACACACGCAAAGTCACTGTCACGTGCCACACACGTCCAGGCTCAACTTTAGAATTCCCGGACTCAGGGGAGTCCTGCAAAGAAAGCGACAGTGCGGGGAGAGCCGATTCCCAGTCTCTGACCGCCAGCCTGACCCTTTTCTTCCCAATGCTGGGTCCATCCCATGCCCCAAGGGGCCTTGGATGTGCACAGGGGGACACTCAGACCTCACATCCGGGCTCTGTCCGTAACCTCCATGCCAACAGCTGCCCGTTGGCCTCTCTGTGAGTCCTGGGATGCTGAACTCCGGGGAGAGCCGGTGCAGAAACTACAAGTGGGTCAGGGGCTGCTGGGGCAGGGCATTCGGGGTCCTGGGATTCCAGAGCACGGGGTGGAGCCAATGGGCGTGTCCCCTTGGCCCTGCTGACTCCACCCCGTAGAGGGCGTGGCCAGAGGGCGTGTCAGGGCCAGAGGGACCCTCTGTAGTTCAGGACCCAGGACAGCGCGGGGGTGTCGGGGGTGGGGGTTGGGGGGCCGCCCCTTGCCGTGCTCTAAGGGCAGAAGCCCTAAGGAAGGGCCGGAGGAGGCTGTAAGGTATCCTCACTGCCATCAACTGAAAAAACAAAAGCCCGCCGCAGGCGAGGGTGGGGAGGGTTTTGCTAGAACAAGGCAAGACGCTCGCAGAGGTCTGGCCGCAGAGGGCTGGGGGGCTTGCCAGGCTGATGAGGAACCGAGAGGCCGTCGGCCTCTAAACTCCACACGAATTCCTCCGGGTGACCCCGAGATGCAGGGAGACACGGAAAGCACGGTAAACACAGGCCGGAAGCTCAGCAGCCTGTTGCTTGCTTCACCGTCCGTCTGGCGTCCCCTCTGCTAGCAAGCAGCCTTTACCGCATCACCCACGGCTGACCCGGCTCAGGATTCCAGCTGATTGTCCACGGGTGGCATCACTTGCTGGTGACACGAAGCAGGCACGTTAGCCACCTCCCAAACCCTGAGGCTCCTCCTGGGAGGAGCCTGCGGGCCCCCAGTCCAGCCTCTGCGCCACGATGCTCCTTAGTGCCGCTCCCGGTTCGCTGCCCCGGCCTCTAGCTCTGGCCGGAACCTCGCTGGATTGGCGATAAATGGCACCCATGCACCACGTGTAAGCTTGGGGTCCAGATGTGACCATGGCTCGTCTCTTCTTCCCATCGATTGGGGGATTGTTCGGGCTTCATGTCATCGTGTTGGCAGGAAGGCCAGCTCCGCCCCCCTGAGACCTCCCTGAAGACACATAGAAACATAGGACACAATGCAGCCCATCTCTTTGTTTTAAAACACCTTTACAGGGCTACGATTTCTGTTCCGTCAATTAGACACATCTCACGTGTAGTATTTGATCAATTTTCATACATGTCTACACCCAGAAAGCCATCGCCACAATCAAGAGAGCTAACATGTCCACCACTCCCCAAGACGGGCAATTTTCCGATTCCCATATTTACCCCTTCCCACCGCCGTCCCTCCCTGGTAACCATAAGTTTGTTTCTCTATGTCTGTGGCTCTATTTGTCTTTTGCAGTTAAGATCATTTCTGTCTTTTTTTCTTAGATTTCACATGGAAGTTGTGTCATGCGGCATTTTTCTCTCTTCTGGCTTACTTCACTCAGAAGGACTGTCTCTGTGTCCAACCATGTTGCCGCAAATGGCATGGTTCCATCCTTTTTCACGGCTGTGTAGTATTCCGCGGCATAAAAAGACACCTACGTCTTTATCCAGTCACCAGTCGTTAGATGTTGGGGTTAGTTCCACGTCCTGGCTAATACAAATAGGGCTGCTGTGAGCATTGAGGTGCATGGGACTTTTTGAGTTAGAGTCTTCTCTTGACATATCCCCAGGCGTGGGAAGGCTGGATCATCAGGTAAGTCCATTTGTAGGTTTTTAAGGAACCTCCATCCCGTCTTCTCTAGTGACAATGCAGCCCGTCTTCCTGAAGCAGAGCCATGCTCACAAAGTAACGGATATTCCTAGAGGTCAGACATGACGTGCATTCAGCTTGGCCTGTTCCAGAAGAAGAGGGCAGTCTGGCAGGGCTGGAGGAGAGTGACCAGGGGAGTGTGGGACAGGCAGGATTCACACCACGTGGGGACATGACAGGCTGGGATAAGGAGCCTGGGCTTCCAGTCATGCCTTGGTAAGCATGGGGCACTGGTTCCAGGACTCCCCACAGATGCCAACATCCATGGATGCTGATGCCTCTTATGCAAAATGACATAGGACTTCATTTTTTACATACAAACGTAGTTTTCTTCCACGTTGTTGTCGTTTTTACAATGTTGTGTCGAATTCCAGTCTAGAGCACAATTTTCCACTTATGCATAAACATACCCATACAGTCATTGTCACATTCTCTTTCGCTGTGTCCTCCTGTGTACTTTAAATCATCTCTAGGTGACGCGCGGCATGCAAGGCAACGTGAATGCTATGTAAGCGGTTGCCGGTGTGTGGCAAGTTCAATTGTCGCTTTTCGAAACTTTCCGTTTTTTCCCGAATATTTTCAACCCACAGTTAGTTGAATCGGCTGGATCGGGAGCCCCTAGATACAGAGAACCCCCAAGCCCTTCCCACCTCGGAAATTTCCACTGGAAGCGCTGAAGGGGCCCAAAGAGAGGAGAAGAGCGCCCTCTAGCGGCTGCAAACGCTGAGGCATTCCTTCAGCCTATGCAGCGCGGGAGAGAAGGTTTCGGGCCGACTAGCGCAAAAGGAGGGCCCGCCTGGACAGGAAGGAGGAAGGACGACAGCGGAAGCCAGCTCGCACCCTTCCTGGAGCTAGCTGGTTGCAGTGAGGGACGCCGAGGAACTGGGGACACGTCGCGTGGGGATGGGGGGGGGCAATCGTGGCGGCCAGGAGCAGGGTTCACACAGCTGGCACCCAGTTTGCACGATCAAAATGACAAGGAGAGGGGGTGGGGGGAAGGGGCTGCCTCAGCACCGGGATCCTGACAAGGGCCATAGCGCCGCGACCTCAGCTAATGCGGCTCCCCTGCTAAGCCAGAAAAAGGAAACTGTGAGGCAAGATACTGCAGATTCCACCGCAGCCACACGGATGACTAGATCTCTAACCTGACAAAATGGAACCCTCGGAAACAGGAATCTTCCCTTTCTTCTACATTTTGACCTTGGGACAGGGAGCCACACTTCTCTGACGGGAACCGTCTTTACTCCGGCAGAGAGCTCAGTTTTCCAGGAATAAGTATGGAGAAAAAGTGTGCCGTGATGGTTTAGCAGTTCAAAGCGGAAGCCCGTCTTAGAAACGGGAAAAACCTGCTTCTCAATGAAGTCGAGTTATGGCACGAAGCAGGAGGAAGTTTAAGGAAATCTCTCTTAATATCCATTCACCAGACAAGACTAGCCAGTCCTAAAAAGGCAGCACTTTAAATCCAGGAAGCTTCTTGCTTCCTTTCTGGGGCTGGGTGGGGGCGGGGGGACATGAGAAACAATGCCGCATTTTAAAACAAGCCTTGGGGCCCTAGATACGGAGAGTGTTGTTGGGTGTTGAGGCTGAGAGGTGTTGCTGAGGAGAACGTAAAGCTGCGTATAGACTGGTATGGGTTCCAAGTCTACCGCTGGAAAAAAAGTAGCCAATCATGAGTCCATTTGATTGGGAAAGAAGTAAATAACTCAAAAATGGGAAAGACATGGGATTAAATAGCGGTAGCGAGCAATTAAATCCAAGATGTTTATACCTATATTTTCATTGTGAATGCAACAAACTGAAAGCAACTGTCTAAAAAGCAGTAACTGTAGCCCGCGCACGCGCACACACGCACACAATGGGGAACGGCAGAGAGGTAAAATATGCTAAATGTATCATGATTGAGAAACAAGATCTAATAGATTATCCCGTTTTTGAGACTGTTATAGCAATACTGGTCCAATTACATATAAAGTTATGAACTTAGAGATGACTTATTAAAGCTTAGAGGGAATTTTAATTGGAAGACCATATAGCTTCCAAATCATTGAAGAGAAAACTAACCTCACAAAAATTAATCAATGCAGCTAAGATGGAGTAACGGAGACCGTATTTACCATCGTAGGATAGACCCCAATGTGGATAAAATCTATGAAGCAATGCTTTTTAAGCCATGTGAAAACGATCATCCACTAGGACCTCGTCCTGCCGCCTCCATACCCAGGCTGCTAGGCCTCCTACTGCCACTACCAAGGATGTCCACCAGGTGGCGACATTGCCCCCCTCTGCTCCTGCTGCAGAGCCAGTCCTGAGCAGCCCTGCTCCAGGTTTTGGCAGGCCGCTCCCAGAAGCGCGCTCGTGGGCCTTGCTCCCTTTTAGCCACCAGCAAAGGGATCGAGGATGAGCACTGAGCCTCCTTACTCATCGAAGATCTAGGAACCTATCTGATTTCTGAGCAGCCCTTTACCCTCGTCTGCCGTCAGGTACTCTCCACCCGACTTGCAGAGTCCGCGGCTTGGGCAGCCTGCACGCTGGCCCCGGCCCGTCAGAATCTCTTCCCCCCACCCCCACCCCACCCCACCCCCACCACCCCGGCCAAGAGGCCACGCGCGGTCGTGAGCAGGGCTCCAGGCCTCTGGAGCCGCGCCGCTTGGACTGCGTCCTGGCCCTGGGCTCGCGAGCTCCATGCCCTGGGCTGAGTCACTTAACATCTCTAAGCTAGTTTCCTCATCAGTACAATGAGGGCATAATCGGTATGGTGGGGGGGAAATCAGAATCTTGGGGGGACTACATTTCTGGTGATTGAAGATTATTTTCAGTTTGAATTATACAGTGAGGGACACCATACAATTTTTACTACTGCAGACTTCTGAAGGACAGCTTCTAGTATTCTTAAAACTAATGCATGCACGTACACACAAACACACGTGCACACACACTGACTCTGCTCCGCCTACATCCCCACGCGCACACACACGGAGTCATGGACCACACACACCCCCACAACATACACACAACCACACAGGTCCTCAGGCGCGCGCACACACACACGCAAAGTCACTGTCACGTGCCACACACGTCCAGGCTCAACTTTAGAATTCCCGGACTCAGGGGAGTCCTGCAAAGAAAGCGACAGTGCGGGGAGAGCCGATTCCCAGTCTCTGACCGCCAGCCTGACCCTTTTCTTCCCAATGCTGGGTCCATCCCATGCCCCAAGGGGCCTTGGATGTGCACAGGGGGACACTCAGACCTCACATCCGGGCTCTGTCCGTAACCTCCATGCCAACAGCTGCCCGTTGGCCTCTCTGTGAGTCCTGGGATGCTGAACTCCGGGGAGAGCCGGTGCAGAAACTACAAGTGGGTCAGGGGCTGCTGGGGCAGGGCATTCGGGGTCCTGGGATTCCAGAGCACGGGGTGGAGCCAATGGGCGTGTCCCCTTGGCCCTGCTGACTCCACCCCGTAGAGGGCGTGGCCAGAGGGCGTGTCAGGGCCAGAGGGACCCTCTGTAGTTCAGGACCCAGGACAGCGCGGGGGTGTCGGGGGTGGGGGTTGGGGGGCCGCCCCTTGCCGTGCTCTAAGGGCAGAAGCCCTAAGGAAGGGCCGGAGGAGGCTGTAAGGTATCCTCACTGCCATCAACTGAAAAAACAAAAGCCCGCCGCAGGCGAGGGTGGGGAGGGTTTTGCTAGAACAAGGCAAGACGCTCGCAGAGGTCTGGCCGCAGAGGGCTGGGGGGCTTGCCAGGCTGATGAGGAACCGAGAGGCCGTCGGCCTCTAAACTCCACACGAATTCCTCCGGGTGACCCCGAGATGCAGGGAGACACGGAAAGCACGGTAAACACAGGCCGGAAGCTCAGCAGCCTGTTGCTTGCTTCACCGTCCGTCTGGCGTCCCCTCTGCTAGCAAGCAGCCTTTACCGCATCACCCACGGCTGACCCGGCTCAGGATTCCAGCTGATTGTCCACGGGTGGCATCACTTGCTGGTGACACGAAGCAGGCACGTTAGCCACCTCCCAAACCCTGAGGCTCCTCCTGGGAGGAGCCTGCGGGCCCCCAGTCCAGCCTCTGCGCCACGATGCTCCTTAGTGCCGCTCCCGGTTCGCTGCCCCGGCCTCTAGCTCTGGCCGGAACCTCGCTGGATTGGCGATAAATGGCACCCATGCACCACGTGTAAGCTTGGGGTCCAGATGTGACCATGGCTCGTCTCTTCTTCCCATCGATTGGGGGATTGTTCGGGCTTCATGTCATCGTGTTGGCAGGAAGGCCAGCTCCGCCCCCCTGAGACCTCCCTGAAGACACATAGAAACATAGGACACAATGCAGCCCATCTCTTTGTTTTAAAACACCTTTACAGGGCTACGATTTCTGTTCCGTCAATTAGACACATCTCACGTGTAGTATTTGATCAATTTTCATACATGTCTACACCCAGAAAGCCATCGCCACAATCAAGAGAGCTAACATGTCCACCACTCCCCAAGACGGGCAATTTTCCGATTCCCATATTTACCCCTTCCCACCGCCGTCCCTCCCTGGTAACCATAAGTTTGTTTCTCTATGTCTGTGGCTCTATTTGTCTTTTGCAGTTAAGATCATTTCTGTCTTTTTTTCTTAGATTTCACATGGAAGTTGTGTCATGCGGCATTTTTCTCTCTTCTGGCTTACTTCACTCAGAAGGACTGTCTCTGTGTCCAACCATGTTGCCGCAAATGGCATGGTTCCATCCTTTTTCACGGCTGTGTAGTATTCCGCGGCATAAAAAGACACCTACGTCTTTATCCAGTCACCAGTCGTTAGATGTTGGGGTTAGTTCCACGTCCTGGCTAATACAAATAGGGCTGCTGTGAGCATTGAGGTGCATGGGACTTTTTGAGTTAGAGTCTTCTCTTGACATATCCCCAGGCGTGGGAAGGCTGGATCATCAGGTAAGTCCATTTGTAGGTTTTTAAGGAACCTCCATCCCGTCTTCTCTAGTGACAATGCAGCCCGTCTTCCTGAAGCAGAGCCATGCTCACAAAGTAACGGATATTCCTAGAGGTCAGACATGACGTGCATTCAGCTTGGCCTGTTCCAGAAGAAGAGGGCAGTCTGGCAGGGCTGGAGGAGAGTGACCAGGGGAGTGTGGGACAGGCAGGATTCACACCACGTGGGGACATGACAGGCTGGGATAAGGAGCCTGGGCTTCCAGTCATGCCTTGGTAAGCATGGGGCACTGGTTCCAGGACTCCCCACAGATGCCAACATCCATGGATGCTGATGCCTCTTATGCAAAATGACATAGGACTTTATTTTTTACATACAAACGTAGTTTTCTTCCACGTTGTTGTCGTTTTTACAATGTTGTGTCGAATTCCAGTCTAGAGCACAATTTTCCACTTATGCATAAACATACCCATACAGTCATTGTCACATTCTCTTTCGCTGTGTCCTCCTGTGTACTTTAAATCATCTCTAGGTGACGCGCGGCATGCAAGGCAACGTGAATGCTATGTAAGCGGTTGCCGGTGTGTGGCAAGTTCAATTGTCGCTTTTCGAAACTTTCCGTTTTTTCCCGAATATTTTCAACCCACAGTTAGTTGAATCGGCTGGATCGGGAGCCCCTAGATACAGAGAACCCCCAAGCCCTTCCCACCTCGGAAATTTCCACTGGAAGCGCTGAAGGGGCCCAAAGAGAGGACAAGAGCGCCCTCTAGCGGCTGCAAACGCTGAGGCATTCCTTCAGCCTATGCAGCGCGGGAGAGAAGGTTTCGGGCCGACTAGCGCAAAAGGAGGGCCCGCCTGGACAGGAAGGAGGAAGGACGACAGCGGAAGCCAGCTCGCACCCTTCCTGGAGCTAGCTGGTTGCAGTGAGGGACGCCGAGGAACTGGGGACACGTCGCGTGGGGATGGGGGGGGGGCAATCGTGGCGGCCAGGAGCAGGGTTCACACAGCTGGCACCCAGTTTGCACGATCAAAATGACAAGGAGAGGGGGTGGGGGGAAGGGGCTGCCTCAGCACCGGGATCCTGACAAGGGCCATAGCGCCGCGACCTCAGCTAATGCGGCTCCCCTGCTAAGCCAGAAAAAGGAAACTGTGAGGCAAGATACTGCAGATTCCACCGCAGCCACACGGATGACTAGATCTCTAACCTGACAAAATGGAACCCTCGGAAACAGGAATCTTCCCTTTCTTCTACATTTTGACCTTGGGACAGGGAGCCACACTTCTCTGACGGGAACCGTCTTTACTCCGGCAGAGAGCTCAGTTTTCCAGGAATAAGTATGGAGAAAAAGTGTGCCGTGATGGTTTAGCAGTTCAAAGCGGAAGCCCGTCTTAGAAACGGGAAAAACCTGCTTCTCAATGAAGTCGAGTTATGGCACGAAGCAGGAGGAAGTTTAAGGAAATCTCTCTTAATATCCATTCACCAGACAAGACTAGCCAGTCCTAAAAAGGCAGCACTTTAAATCCAGGAAGCTTCTTGCTTCCTTTCTGGGGCGGGGTGGGGGCGGGGGGACATGAGAAACAATGCCGCATTTTAAAACAAGCCTTGGGGCCCTAGATACGGAGAGTGTTGTTGGGTGTTGAGGCTGAGAGGTGTTGCTGAGGAGAACGTAAAGCTGCGTATAGACTGGTATGGGTTCCAAGTCTACCGCTGGAAAAAAAGTAGCCAATCATGAGTCCATTTGATTGGGAAAGAAGTAAATAACTCAAAAATGGGAAAGACATGGGATTAAATAGCGGTAGCGAGCAATTAAATCCAAGATGTTTATACCTATATTTTCATTGTGAATGCAACAAACTGAAAGCAACTGTCTAAAAAGCAGTAACTGTAGCCCGCGCACGCGCACACACGCACACAATGGGGAACGGCAGAGAGGTAAAATATGCTAAATGTATCATGATTGAGAAACAAGATCTAATAGATTATCCCGTTTTTGAGACTGTTATAGCAATACTGGTCCAATTACATATAAAGTTATGAACTTAGAGATGACTTATTAAAGCTTAGAGGGAATTTTAATTGGAAGACCATATAGCTTCCAAATCATTGAAGAGAAAACTAACCTCACAAAAATTAATCAATGCAGCTAAGATGGAGTAACGGAGACCGTATTTACCATCGTAGGATAGACCCCAATGTGGATAAAATCTATGAAGCAATGCTTTTTAAGCCATGTGAAAACGATCATCCACTAGGACCTCGTCCTGCCGCCTCCATACCCAGGCTGCTAGGCCTCCTACTGCCACTACCAAGGATGTCCACCAGGTGGCGACATTGCCCCCCTCTGCTCCTGCTGCAGAGCCAGTCCTGAGCAGCCCTGCTCCAGGTTTTGGCAGGCCGCTCCCAGAAGCGCGCTCGTGGGCCTTGCTCCCTTTTAGCCACCAGCAAAGGGATCGAGGATGAGCACTGAGCCTCCTTACTCATCGAAGATCTAGGAACCTATCTGATTTCTGAGCAGCCCTTTACCCTCGTCTGCCGTCAGGTCCTCTCCACCCGACTTGCAGAGTCCGCGGCTTGGGCAGCCTGCACGCTGGCCCCGGCCCGTCAGAATCTCTTCCCCCCACCCCCACCCCACCCCACCCCCACCACCCCGGCCAAGAGGCCACGCGCGGTCGTGAGCAGGGCTCCAGGCCTCTGGAGCCGCGCCGCTTGGACTGCGTCCTGGCCCTGGGCTCGCGAGCTCCATGCCCTGGGCTGAGTCACTTAACATCTCTAAGCTAGTTTCCTCATCAGTACAATGAGGGCATAATCGGTATGGTGGGGGGGAAATCAGAATCTTGGGGGGACTACATTTCTGGTGATTGAAGATTATTTTCAGTTTGAATTATACAGTGAGGGACACCATACAATTTTTACTACTGCAGACTTCTGAAGGACAGCTTCTAGTATTCTTAAAACTAATGCATGCACGTACACACAAACACACGTGCACACACACTGACTCTGCTCCGCCTACATCCCCACGCGCACACACACGGAGTCATGGACCACACACACCCCCACAACATACACACAACCACACAGGTCCTCAGGCGCGCGCACACACACACGCAAAGTCACTGTCACGTGCCCCACACGTCCAGGCTCAACTTTAGAATTCCCGGACTCAGGGGAGTCCTGCAAAGAAAGCGACAGTGCGGGGAGAGCCGATTCCCAGTCTCTGACCGCCAGCCTGACCCTTTTCTTCCCAATGCTGGGTCCATCCCATGCCCCAAGGGGCCTTGGATGTGCACAGGGGGACACTCAGACCTCACATCCGGGCTCTGTCCGTAACCTCCATGCCAACAGCTGCCCGTTGGCCTCTCTGTGAGTCCTGGGATGCTGAACTCCGGGGAGAGCCGGTGCAGAAACTACAAGTGGGTCAGGGGCTGCTGGGGCAGGGCATTCGGGGTCCTGGGATTCCAGAGCACGGGGTGGAGCCAATGGGCGTGTCCCCTTGGCCCTGCTGACTCCACCCCGTAGAGGGCGTGGCCAGAGGGCGTGTCAGGGCCAGAGGGACCCTCTGTAGTTCAGGACCCAGGACAGCGCGGGGGTGTCGGGGGTGGGGGTTGGGGGGCCGCCCCTTGCCGTGCTCTAAGGGCAGAAGCCCTAAGGAAGGGCCGGAGGAGGCTGTAAGGTATCCTCACTGCCATCAACTGAAAAAACAAAAGCCCGCCGCAGGCGAGGGTGGGGAGGGTTTTGCTAGAACAAGGCAAGACGCTCGCAGAGGTCTGGCCGCAGAGGGCTGGGGGGCTTGCCAGGCTGATGAGGAACCGAGAGGCCGTCGGCCTCTAAACTCCACACGAATTCCTCCGGGTGACCCCGAGATGCAGGGAGACACGGAAAGCACGGTAAACACAGGCCGGAAGCTCAGCAGCCTGTTGCTTGCTTCACCGTCCGTCTGGCGTCCCCTCTGCTAGCAAGCAGCCTTTACCGCATCACCCACGGCTGACCCGGCTCAGGATTCCAGCTGATTGTCCACGGGTGGCATCACTTGCTGGTGACACGAAGCAGGCACGTTAGCCACCTCCCAAACCCTGAGGCTCCTCCTGGGAGGAGCCTGCGGGCCCCCAGTCCAGCCTCTGCGCCACGATGCTCCTTAGTGCCGCTCCCGGTTCGCTGCCCCGGCCTCTAGCTCTGGCCGGAACCTCGCTGGATTGGCGATAAATGGCACCCATGCACCACGTGTAAGCTTGGGGTCCAGATGTGACCATGGCTCGTCTCTTCTTCCCATCGATTGGGGGATTGTTCGGGCTTCATGTCATCGTGTTGGCAGGAAGGCCAGCTCCGCCCCCCTGAGACCTCCCTGAAGACACATAGAAACATAGGACACAATGCAGCCCATCTCTTTGTTTTAAAACACCTTTACAGGGCTACGATTTCTGTTCCGTCAATTAGACACATCTCACGTGTAGTATTTGATCAATTTTCATACATGTCTACACCCAGAAAGCCATCGCCACAATCAAGAGAGCTAACATGTCCACCACTCCCCAAGACGGGCAATTTTCCGATTCCCATATTTACCCCTTCCCACCGCCGTCCCTCCCTGGTAACCATAAGTTTGTTTCTCTATGTCTGTGGCTCTATTTGTCTTTTGCAGTTAAGATCATTTCTGTCTTTTTTTCTTAGATTTCACATGGAAGTTGTATCATGCGGCATTTTTCTCTCTTCTGGCTTACTTCACTCAGAAGGACTGTCTCTGTGTCCAACCATGTTGCCGCAAATGGCATGGTTCCATCCTTTTTCACGGCTGTGTAGTATTCCGCGGCATAAAAAGACACCTACGTCTTTATCCAGTCACCAGTCGTTAGATGTTGGGGTTAGTTCCACGTCCTGGCTAATACAAATAGGGCTGCTGTGAGCATTGAGGTGCATGGGACTTTTTGAGTTAGAGTCTTCTCTTGACATATCCCCAGGCGTGGGAAGGCTGGATCATCAGGTAAGTCCATTTGTAGGTTTTTAAGGAACCTCCATCCCGTCTTCTCTAGTGACAATGCAGCCCGTCTTCCTGAAGCAGAGCCATGCTCACAAAGTAACGGATATTCCTAGAGGTCAGACATGACGTGCATTCAGCTTGGCCTGTTCCAGAAGAAGAGGGCAGTCTGGCAGGGCTGGAGGAGAGTGACCAGGGGAGTGTGGGACAGGCAGGATTCACACCACGTGGGGACATGACAGGCTGGGATAAGGAGCCTGGGCTTCCAGTCATGCCTTGGTAAGCATGGGGCACTGGTTCCAGGACTCCCCACAGATGCCAACATCCATGGATGCTGATGCCTCTTATGCAAAATGACATAGGACTTTATTTTTTACATACAAACGTAGTTTTCTTCCACGTTGTTGTCGTTTTTACAATGTTGTGTCGAATTCCAGTCTAGAGCACAATTTTCCACTTATGCATAAACATACCCATACAGTCATTGTCACATTCTCTTTCGCTGTGTCCTCCTGTGTACTTTAAATCATCTCTAGGTGACGCGCGGCATGCAAGGCAACGTGAATGCTATGTAAGCGGTTGCCGGTGTGTGGCAAGTTCAATTGTCGCTTTTCGAAACTTTCCGTTTTTTCCCGAATATTTTCAACCCACAGTTAGTTGAATCGGCTGGATCGGGAGCCCCTAGATACAGAGAACCCCCAAGCCCTTCCCACCTCGGAAATTTCCACTGGAAGCGCTGAAGGGGCCCAAAGAGAGGAGAAGAGCGCCCTCTAGCGGCTGCAAACGCTGAGGCATTCCTTCAGCCTATGCAGCGCGGGAGAGAAGGTTTCGGGCCGACTAGCGCAAAAGGAGGGCCCGCCTGGACAGGAAGGAGGAAGGACGACAGCGGAAGCCAGCTCGCACCCTTCCTGGAGCTAGCTGGTTGCAGTGAGGGACGCCGAGGAACTGGGGACACGTCGCGTGGGGATGGGGGGGGGGGCAATCGTGGCGGCCAGGAGCAGGGTTCACACAGCTGGCACCCAGTTTGCACGATCAAAATGACAAGGAGAGGGGGTGGGGGGAAGGGGCTGCCTCAGCACCGGGATCCTGACAAGGGCCATAGCGCCGCGACCTCAGCTAATGCGGCTCCCCTGCTAAGCCAGAAAAAGGAAACTGTGAGGCAAGATACTGCAGATTCCACCGCAGCCACACGGATGACTAGATCTCTAACCTGACAAAATGGAACCCTCGGAAACAGGAATCTTCCCTTTCTTCTACATTTTGACCTTGGGACAGGGAGCCACACTTCTCTGACGGGAACCGTCTTTACTCCGGCAGAGAGCTCAGTTTTCCAGGAATAAGTATGGAGAAAAAGTGTGCCGTGATGGTTTAGCAGTTCAAAGCGGAAGCCCGTCTTAGAAACGGGAAAAACCTGCTTCTCAATGAAGTCGAGTTATGGCACGAAGCAGGAGGAAGTTTAAGGAAATCTCTCTTAATATCCATTCACCAGACAAGACTAGCCAGTCCTAAAAAGGCAGCACTTTAAATCCAGGAAGCTTCTTGCTTCCTTTCTGGGGCGGGGTGGGGGCGGGGGGGACATGAGAAACAATGCCGCATTTTAAAACAAGCCTTGGGGCCCTAGATACGGAGAGTGTTGTTGGGTGTTGAGGCTGAGAGGTGTTGCTGAGGAGAACGTAAAGCTGCGTATAGACTGGTATGGGTTCCAAGTCTACCGCTGGAAAAAAAGTAGCCAATCATGAGTCCATTTGATTGGGAAAGAAGTAAATAACTCAAAAATGGGAAAGACATGGGATTAAATAGCGGTAGCGAGCAATTAAATCCAAGATGTTTATACCTATATTTTCATTGTGAATGCAACAAACTGAAAGCAACTGTCTAAAAAGCAGTAACTGTAGCCCGCGCACGCGCACACACGCACACAATGGGGAACGGCAGAGAGGTAAAATATGCTAAATGTATCATGATTGAGAAACAAGATCTACTAGATTATCCCGTTTTTGAGACTGTTATAGCAATACTGGTCCAATTACATATAAAGTTATGAACTTAGAGATGACTTATTAAAGCTTAGAGGGAATTTTAATTGGAAGACCATATAGCTTCCAAATCATTGAAGAGAAAACTAACCTCACAAAAATTAATCAATGCAGCTAAGATGGAGTAACGGAGACCGTATTTACCATCGTAGGATAGACCCCAATGTGGATAAAATCTATGAAGCAATGCTTTTTAAGCCATGTGAAAACGATCATCCACTAGGACCTCGTCCTGCCGCCTCCATACCCAGGCTGCTAGGCCTCCTACTGCCACTACCAAGGATGTCCACCAGGTGGCGACATTGCCCCCCCTCTGCTCCTGCTGCAGAGCCAGTCCTGAGCAGCCCTGCTCCAGGTTTTGGCAGGCCGCTCCCAGAAGCGCGCTCGTGGGCCTTGCTCCCTTTTAGCCACCAGCAAAGGGATCGAGGATGAGCACTGAGCCTCCTTACTCATCGAAGATCTAGGAACCTCTCTGATTTCTGAGCAGCCCTTTACCCTCGTCTGCCGTCAGGTACTCTCCACCCGACTTGCAGAGTCCGCGGCTTGGGCAGCCTGCACGCTGGCCCCGGCCCGTCAGAATCTCTTCCCCCCACCCCCACCCCACCCCACCCCCACCACCCCGGCCAAGAGGCCACGCGCGGTCGTGAGCAGGGCTCCAGGCCTCTGGAGCCGCGCCGCTTGGACTGCGTCCTGGCCCTGGGCTCGCGAGCTCCATGCCCTGGGCTGAGTCACTTAACATCTCTAAGCTAGTTTCCTCATCAGTACAATGAGGGCATAATCGGTATGGTGGGGGGGAAATCAGAATCTTGGGGGGACTACATTTCTGGTGATTGAAGATTATTTTCAGTTTGAATTATACAGTGAGGGACACCATACAATTTTTACTACTGCAGACTTCTGAAGGACAGCTTCTAGTATTCTTAAAACTAATGCATGCACGTACACACAAACACACGTGCACACACACTGACTCTGCTCCGCCTACATCCCCACGCGCACACACACGGAGTCATGGACCACACACACCCCCACAACATACACACAACCACACAGGTCCTCAGGCGCGCGCACACACACACGCAAAGTCACTGTCACGTGCCACACACGTCCAGGCTCAACTTTAGAATTCCCGGACTCAGGGGAGTCCTGCAAAGAAAGCGACAGTGCGGGGAGAGCCGATTCCCAGTCTCTGACCGCCAGCCTGACCCTTTTCTTCCCAATGCTGGGTCCATCCCATGCCCCAAGGGGCCTTGGATGTGCACAGGGGGACACTCAGACCTCACATCCGGGCTCTGTCCGTAACCTCCATGCCAACAGCTGCCCGTTGGCCTCTCTGTGAGTCCTGGGATGCTGAACTCCGGGGAGAGCCGGTGCAGAAACTACAAGTGGGTCAGGGGCTGCTGGGGCAGGGCATTCGGGGTCCTGGGATTCCAGAGCACGGGGTGGAGCCAATGGGCGTGTCCCCTTGGCCCTGCTGACTCCACCCCGTAGAGGGCGTGGCCAGAGGGCGTGTCAGGGCCAGAGGGACCCTCTGTAGTTCAGGACCCAGGACAGCGCGGGGGTGTCGGGGGTGGGGGTTGGGGGGCCGCCCCTTGCCGTGCTCTAAGGGCAGAAGCCCTAAGGAAGGGCCGGAGGAGGCTGTAAGGTATCCTCACTGCCATCAACTGAAAAAACAAAAGCCCGCCGCAGGCGAGGGTGGGGAGGGTTTTGCTAGAACAAGGCAAGACGCTCGCAGAGGTCTGGCCGCAGAGGGCTGGGGGGCTTGCCAGGCTGATGAGGAACCGAGAGGCCGTCGGCCTCTAAACTCCACACGAATTCCTCCGGGTGACCCCGAGATGCAGGGAGACACGGAAAGCACGGTAAACACAGGCCGGAAGCTCAGCAGCCTGTTGCTTGCTTCACCGTCCGTCTGGCGTCCCCTCTGCTAGCAAGCAGCCTTTACCGCATCACCCACGGCTGACCCGGCTCAGGATTCCAGCTGATTGTCCACGGGTGGCATCACTTGCTGGTGACACGAAGCAGGCACGTTAGCCACCTCCCAAACCCTGAGGCTCCTCCTGGGAGGAGCCTGCGGGCCCCCAGTCCAGCCTCTGCGCCACGATGCTCCTTAGTGCCGCTCCCGGTTCGCTGCCCCGGCCTCTAGCTCTGGCCGGAACCTCGCTGGATTGGCGATAAATGGCACCCATGCACCACGTGTAAGCTTGGGGTCCAGATGTGACCATGGCTCGTCTCTTCTTCCCATCGATTGGGGGATTGTTCGGGCTTCATGTCATCGTGTTGGCAGGAAGGCCAGCTCCGCCCCCCTGAGACCTCCCTGAAGACACATAGAAACATAGGACACAATGCAGCCCATCTCTTTGTTTTAAAACACCTTTACAGGGCTACGATTTCTGTTCCGTCAATTAGACACATCTCACGTGTAGTATTTGATCAATTTTCATACATGTCTACACCCAGAAAGCCATCTCCACAATCAAGAGAGCTAACATGTCCACCACTCCCCAAGACGGGCAATTTTCCGATTCCCATATTTACCCCTTCCCACCGCCGTCCCTCCCTGGTAACCATAAGTTTGTTTCTCTATGTCTGTGGCTCTATTTGTCTTTTGCAGTTAAGATCATTTCTGTCTTTTTTTCTTAGATTTCACATGGAAGTTGTGTCATGCGGCATTTTTCTCTCTTCTGGCTTACTTCACTCAGAAGGACTGTCTCTGTGTCCAACCATGTTGCCGCAAATGGCATGGTTCCATCCTTTTTCACGGCTGTGTAGTATTCCGCGGCATAAAAAGACACCTACGTCTTTATCCAGTCACCAGTCGTTAGATGTTGGGGTTAGTTCCACGTCCTGGCTAATACAAATAGGGCTGCTGTGAGCATTGAGGTGCATGGGACTTTTTGAGTTAGAGTCTTCTCTTGACATATCCCCAGGCGTGGGAAGGCTGGATCATCAGGTAAGTCCATTTGTAGGTTTTTAAGGAACCTCCATCCCGTCTTCTCTAGTGACAATGCAGCCCGTCTTCCTGAAGCAGAGCCATGCTCACAAAGTAACGGATATTCCTAGAGGTCAGACATGACGTGCATTCAGCTTGGCCTGTTCCAGAAGAAGAGGGCAGTCTGGCAGGGCTGGAGGAGAGTGACCAGGGGAGTGTGGGACAGGCAGGATTCACACCACGTGGGGACATGACAGGCTGGGATAAGGAGCCTGGGCTTCCAGTCATGCCTTGGTAAGCATGGGGCACTGGTTCCAGGACTCCCCACAGATGCCAACATCCATGGATGCTGATGCCTCTTATGCAAAATGACATAGGACTTTATTTTTTACATACAAACGTAGTTTTCTTCCACGTTGTTGTCGTTTTTACAATGTTGTGTCGAATTCCAGTCTAGAGCACAATTTTCCACTTATGCATAAACATACCCATAAAGTCATTGTCACATTCTCTTTCGCTGTGTCCTCCTGTGTACTTTAAATCATCTCTAGGTGACGCGCGGCATGCAAGGCAACGTGAATGCTATGTAAGCGGTTGCCGGTGTGTGGCAAGTTCAATTGTCGCTTTTCGAAACTTTCCGTTTTTTCCCGAATATTTTCAACCCACAGTTAGTTGAATCGGCTGGATCGGGAGCCCCTAGATACAGAGAACCCCCAAGCCCTTCCCACCTCGGAAATTTCCACTGGAAGCGCTGAAGGGGCCCAAAGAGAGGAGAAGAGCGCCCTCTAGCGGCTGCAAACGCTGAGGCATTCCTTCAGCCTATGCAGCGCGGGAGAGAAGGTTTCGGGCCGACTAGCGCAAAAGGAGGGCCCGCCTGGACAGGAAGGAGGAAGGACGACAGCGGAAGCCAGCTCGCACCCTTCCTGGAGCTAGCTGGTTGCAGTGAGGGACGCCGAGGAACTGGGGACACGTCGCGTGGGGATGGGGGGGGGGGCAATCGTGGCGGCCAGGAGCAGGGTTCACACAGCTGGCACCCAGTTTGCACGATCAAAATGACAAGGAGAGGGGGTGGGGGGAAGGGGCTGCCTCAGCACCGGGATCCTGACAAGGGCCATAGCGCCGCGACCTCAGCTAATGCGGCTCCCCTGCTAAGCCAGAAAAAGGAAACTGTGAGGCAAGATACTGCAGATTCCACCGCAGCCACACGGATGACTAGATCTCTAACCTGACAAAATGGAACCCTCGGAAACAGGAATCTTCCCTTTCTTCTACATTTTGACCTTGGGACAGGGAGCCACACTTCTCTGACGGGAACCGTCTTTACTCCGGCAGAGAGCTCAGTTTTCCAGGAATAAGTATGGAGAAAAAGTGTGCCGTGATGGTTTAGCAGTTCAAAGCGGAAGCCCGTCTTAGAAACGGGAAAAACCTGCTTCTCAATGAAGTCGAGTTATGGCACGAAGCAGGAGGAAGTTTAAGGAAATCTCTCTTAATATCCATTCACCAGACAAGACTAGCCAGTCCTAAAAAGGCAGCACTTTAAATCCAGGAAGCTTCTTGCTT
The DNA here is from genome assembly GCF_048564905.1 of Vicugna pacos. NCBI lineage: Eukaryota > Metazoa > Chordata > Mammalia > Artiodactyla > Camelidae > Vicugna > Vicugna pacos. The sequence continues at coordinate 1,208,594 of NW_027328780.1, forward strand.
CCTTTCTGGGGCGGGGTGGGGGCGGGGGGACATGAGAAACAATGCCGCATTTTAAAACAAGCCTTGGGGCCCTAGATACGGAGAGTGTTGTTGGGTGTTGAGGCTGAGAGGTGTTGCTGAGGAGAACGTAAAGCTGCGTATAGACTGGTATGGGTTCCAAGTCTACCGCTGGAAAAAAAGTAGCCAATCATGAGTCCATTTGATTGGGAAAGAAGTAAATAACTCAAAAATGGGAAAGACATGGGATTAAATAGCGGTAGCGAGCAATTAAATCCAAGATGTTTATACCTATATTTTCATTGTGAATGCAACAAACTGAAAGCAACTGTCTAAAAAGCAGTAACTGTAGCCCGCGCACGCGCACACACGCACACAATGGGGAACGGCAGAGAGGTAAAATATGCTAAATGTATCATGATTGAGAAACAAGATCTAATAGATTATCCCGTTTTTGAGACTGTTATAGCAATACTGGTCCAATTACATATAAAGTTATGAACTTAGAGATGACTTATTAAAGCTTAGAGGGAATTTTAATTGGAAGACCATATAGCTTCCAAATCATTGAAGAGAAAACTAACCTCACAAAAATTAATCAATGCAGCTAAGATGGAGTAACGGAGACCGTATTTACCATCGTAGGATAGACCCCAATGTGGATAAAATCTATGAAGCAATGCTTTTTAAGCCATGTGAAAACGATCATCCACTAGGACCTCGTCCTGCCGCCTCCATACCCAGGCTGCTAGGCCTCCTACTGCCACTACCAAGGATGTCCACCAGGTGGCGACATTGCCCCCCCTCTGCTCCTGCTGCAGAGCCAGTCCTGAGCAGCCCTGCTCCAGGTTTTGGCAGGCCGCTCCCAGAAGCGCGCTCGTGGGCCTTGCTCCCTTTTAGCCACCAGCAAAGGGATCGAGGATGAGCACTGAGCCTCCTTACTCATCGAAGATCTAGGAACCTATCTGATTTCTGAGCAGCCCTTTACCCTCGTCTGCCGTCAGGTCCTCTCCACCCGACTTGCAGAGTCCGCGGCTTGGGCAGCCTGCACGCTGGCCCCGGCCCGTCAGAATCTCTTCCCCCCACCCCCACCCCACCCCACCCCCACCACCCCGGCCAAGAGGCCACGCGCGGTCGTGAGCAGGGCTCCAGGCCTCTGGAGCCGCGCCGCTTGGACTGCGTCCTGGCCCTGGGCTCGCGAGCTCCATGCCCTGGGCTGAGTCACTTAACATCTCTAAGCTAGTTTCCTCATCAGTACAATGAGGGCATAATCGGTATGGTGGGGGGGAAATCAGAATCTTGGGGGGACTACATTTCTGGTGATTGAAGATTATTTTCAGTTTGAATTATACAGTGAGGGACACCATACAATTTTTACTACTGCAGACTTCTGAAGGACAGCTTCTAGTATTCTTAAAACTAATGCATGCACGTACACACAAACACACGTGCACACACACTGACTCTGCTCCGCCTACATCCCCACGCGCACACACACGGAGTCATGGACCACACACACCCCCACAACATACACACAACCACACAGGTCCTCAGGCGCGCGCACACACACACGCAAAGTCACTGTCACGTGCCCCACACGTCCAGGCTCAACTTTAGAATTCCCGGACTCAGGGGAGTCCTGCAAAGAAAGCGACAGTGCGGGGAGAGCCGATTCCCAGTCTCTGACCGCCAGCCTGACCCTTTTCTTCCCAATGCTGGGTCCATCCCATGCCCCAAGGGGCCTTGGATGTGCACAGGGGGACACTCAGACCTCACATCCGGGCTCTGTCCGTAACCTCCATGCCAACAGCTGCCCGTTGGCCTCTCTGTGAGTCCTGGGATGCTGAACTCCGGGGAGAGCCGGTGCAGAAACTACAAGTGGGTCAGGGGCTGCTGGGGCAGGGCATTCGGGGTCCTGGGATTCCAGAGCACGGGGTGGAGCCAATGGGCGTGTCCCCTTGGCCCTGCTGACTCCACCCCGTAGAGGGCGTGGCCAGAGGGCGTGTCAGGGCCAGAGGGACCCTCTGTAGTTCAGGACCCAGGACAGCGCGGGGGTGTCGGGGGTGGGGGTTGGGGGGCCGCCCCTTGCCGTGCTCTAAGGGCAGAAGCCCTAAGGAAGGGCCGGAGGAGGCTGTAAGGTATCCTCACTGCCATCAACTGAAAAAACAAAAGCCCGCCGCAGGCGAGGGTGGGGAGGGTTTTGCTAGAACAAGGCAAGACGCTCGCAGAGGTCTGGCCGCAGAGGGCTGGGGGGCTTGCCAGGCTGATGAGGAACCGAGAGGCCGTCGGCCTCTAAACTCCACACGAATTCCTCCGGGTGACCCCGAGATGCAGGGAGACACGGAAAGCACGGTAAACACAGGCCGGAAGCTCAGCAGCCTGTTGCTTGCTTCACCGTCCGTCTGGCGTCCCCTCTGCTAGCAAGCAGCCTTTACCGCATCACCCACGGCTGACCCGGCTCAGGATTCCAGCTGATTGTCCACGGGTGGCATCACTTGCTGGTGACACGAAGCAGGCACGTTAGCCACCTCCCAAACCCTGAGGCTCCTCCTGGGAGGAGCCTGCGGGCCCCCAGTCCAGCCTCTGCGCCACGATGCTCCTTAGTGCCGCTCCCGGTTCGCTGCCCCGGCCTCTAGCTCTGGCCGGAACCTCGCTGGATTGGCGATAAATGGCACCCATGCACCACGTGTAAGCTTGGGGTCCAGATGTGACCATGGCTCGTCTCTTCTTCCCATCGATTGGGGGATTGTTCGGGCTTCATGTCATCGTGTTGGCAGGAAGGCCAGCTCCGCCCCCCTGAGACCTCCCTGAAGACACATAGAAACATAGGACACAATGCAGCCCATCTCTTTGTTTTTTCTTTACAGGGCTACGATTTCTGTTCCGTCAATTAGACACATCTCACGTGTAGTATTTGATCAATTTTCATACATGTCTACACCCAGAAAGCCATCGCCACAATCAAGAGAGCTAACATGTCCACCACTCCCCAAGACGGGCAATTTTCCGATTCCCATATTTACCCCTTCCCACCGCCGTCCCTCCCTGGTAACCATAAGTTTGTTTCTCTATGTCTGTGGCTCTATTTGTCTTTTGCAGTTAAGATCATTTCTGTCTTTTTTTCTTAGATTTCACATGGAAGTTGTGTCATGCGGCATTTTTCTCTCTTCTGGCTTACTTCACTCAGAAGGACTGTCTCTGTGTCCAACCATGTTGCCGCAAATGGCATGGTTCCATCCTTTTTCACGGCTGTGTAGTATTCCGCGGCATAAAAAGACACCTACGTCTTTATCCAGTCACCAGTCGTTAGATGTTGGGGTTAGTTCCACGTCCTGGCTAATACAAATAGGGCTGCTGTGAGCATTGAGGTGCATGGGACTTTTTGAGTTAGAGTCTTCTCTTGACATATCCCCAGGCGTGGGAAGGCTGGATCATCAGGTAAGTCCATTTGTAGGTTTTTAAGGAACCTCCATCCCGTCTTCTCTAGTGACAATGCAGCCCGTCTTCCTGAAGCAGAGCCATGCTCACAAAGTAACGGATATTCCTAGAGGTCAGACATGACGTGCATTCAGCTTGGCCTGTTCCAGAAGAAGAGGGCAGTCTGGCAGGGCTGGAGGAGAGTGACCAGGGGAGTGTGGGACAGGCAGGATTCACACCACGTGGGGACATGACAGGCTGGGATAAGGAGCCTGGGCTTCCAGTCATGCCTTGGTAAGCATGGGGCACTGGTTCCAGGACTCCCCACAGATGCCAACATCCATGGATGCTGATGCCTCTTATGCAAAATGACATAGGACTTTATTTTTTACATACAAACGTAGTTTTCTTCCACGTTGTTGTCGTTTTTACAATGTTGTGTCGAATTCCAGTCTAGAGCACAATTTTCCACTTATGCATAAACATACCCATACAGTCATTGTCACATTCTCTTTCGCTGTGTCCTCCTGTGTACTTTAAATCATCTCTAGGTGACGCGCGGCATGCAAGGCAACGTGAATGCTATGTAAGCGGTTGCCGGTGTGTGGCAAGTTCAATTGTCGCTTTTCGAAACTTTCCGTTTTTTCCCGAATATTTTCAACCCACAGTTAGTTGAATCGGCTGGATCGGGAGCCCCTAGATACAGAGAACCCCCAAGCCCTTCCCACCTCGGAAATTTCCACTGGAAGCGCTGAAGGGGCCCAAAGAGAGGAGAAGAGCGCCCTCTAGCGGCTGCAAACGCTGAGGCATTCCTTCAGCCTATGCAGCGCGGGAGAGAAGGTTTCGGGCCGACTAGCGCAAAAGGAGGGCCCGCCTGGACAGGAAGGAGGAAGGACGACAGCGGAAGCCAGCTCGCACCCTTCCTGGAGCTAGCTGGTTGCAGTGAGGGACGCCGAGGAACTGGGGACACGTCGCGTGGGGATGGGGGGGGGGCAATCGTGGCGGCCAGGAGCAGGGTTCACACAGCTGGCACCCAGTTTGCACGATCAAAATGACAAGGAGAGGGGGTGGGGGGAAGGGGCTGCCTCAGCACCGGGATCCTGACAAGGGCCATAGCGCCGCGACCTCAGCTAATGCGGCTCCCCTGCTAAGCCAGAAAAAGGAAACTGTGAGGCAAGATACTGCAGATTCCACCGCAGCCACACGGATGACTAGATCTCTAACCTGACAAAATGGAACCCTCGGAAACAGGAATCTTCCCTTTCTTCTACATTTTGACCTTGGGACAGGGAGCCACACTTCTCTGACGGGAACCGTCTTTACTCCGGCAGAGAGCTCAGTTTTCCAGGAATAAGTATGGAGAAAAAGTGTGCCGTGATGGTTTAGCAGTTCAAAGCGGAAGCCCGTCTTAGAGACGGGAAAAACCTGCTTCTCAATGAAGTCGAGGTATGGCACGAAGCAGGAGGAAGTTTAAGGAAATCTCTCTTAATATCCATTCACCAGACAAGACTAGCCAGTCCTAAAAAGGCAGCACTTTAAATCCAGGAAGCTTCTTGCTTCCTTTCTGGGGCGGGGTGGGGGCGGGGGGACATGAGAAACAATGCCGCATTTTAAAACAAGCCTTGGGGCCCTAGATACGGAGAGTGTTGTTGGGTGTTGAGGCTGAGAGGTGTTGCTGAGGAGAACGTAAAGCTGCGTATAGACTGGTATGGGTTCCAAGTCTACCGCTGGAAAAAAAGTAGCCAATCATGAGTCCATTTGATTGGGAAAGAAGTAAATAACTCAAAAATGGGAAAGACATGGGATTAAATAGCGGTAGCGAGCAATTAAATCCAAGATGTTTATACCTATATTTTCATTGTGAATGCAACAAACTGAAAGCAACTGTCTAAAAAGCAGTAACTGTAGCCCGCGCACGCGCACACACGCACACAATGGGGAACGGCAGAGAGGTAAAATATGCTAAATGTATCATGATTGAGAAACAAGATCTAATAGATTATCCCGTTTTTGAGACTGTTATAGCAATACTGGTCCAATTACATATAAAGTTATGAACTTAGAGATGACTTATTAAAGCTTAGAGGGAATTTTAATTGGAAGACCATATAGCTTCCAAATCATTGAAGAGAAAACTAACCTCACAAAAATTAATCAATGCAGCTAAGATGGAGTAACGGAGACCGTATTTACCATCGTAGGATAGACCCCAATGTGGATAAAATCTATGAAGCAATGCTTTTTAAGCCATGTGAAAACGATCATCCACTAGGACCTCGTCCTGCCGCCTCCATACCCAGGCTGCTAGGCCTCCTACTGCCACTACCAAGGATGTCCACCAGGTGGCGACATTGCCCCCCCTCTGCTCCTGCTGCAGAGCCAGTCCTGAGCAGCCCTGCTCCAGGTTTTGGCAGGCCGCTCCCAGAAGCGCGCTCGTGGGCCTTGCTCCCTTTTAGCCACCAGCAAAGGGATCGAGGATGAGCACTGAGCCTCCTTACTCATCGAAGATCTAGGAACCTATCTGATTTCTGAGCAGCCCTTTACCCTCGTCTGCCGTCAGGTCCTCTCCACCCGACTTGCAGAGTCCGCGGCTTGGGCAGCCTGCACGCTGGCCCCGGCCCGTCAGAATCTCTTCCCCCCACCCCCACCCCACCCCACCCCCACCACCCCGGCCAAGAGGCCACGCGCGGTCGTGAGCAGGGCTCCAGGCCTCTGGAGCCGCGCCGCTTGGACTGCGTCCTGGCCCTGGGCTCGCGAGCTCCATGCCCTGGGCTGAGTCACTTAACATCTCTAAGCTAGTTTCCTCATCAGTACAATGAGGGCATAATCGGTATGGTGGGGGGGAAATCAGAATCTTGGGGGGACTACATTTCTGGTGATTGAAGATTATTTTCAGTTTGAATTATACAGTGAGGGACACCATACAATTTTTACTACTGCAGACTTCTGAAGGACAGCTTCTAGTATTCTTAAAACTAATGCATGCACGTACACACAAACACACGTGCACACACACTGACTCTGCTCCGCCTACATCCCCACGCGCACACACACGGAGTCATGGACCACACACACCCCCACAACATACACACAACCACACAGGTCCTCAGGCGCGCGCACACACACACGCAAAGTCACTGTCACGTGCCCCACACGTCCAGGCTCAACTTTAGAATTCCCGGACTCAGGGGAGTCCTGCAAAGAAAGCGACAGTGCGGGGAGAGCCGATTCCCAGTCTCTGACCGCCAGCCTGACCCTTTTCTTCCCAATGCTGGGTCCATCCCATGCCCCAAGGGGCCTTGGATGTGCACAGGGGGACACTCAGACCTCACATCCGGGCTCTGTCCGTAACCTCCATGCCAACAGCTGCCCGTTGGCCTCTCTGTGAGTCCTGGGATGCTGAACTCCGGGGAGAGCCGGTGCAGAAACTACAAGTGGGTCAGGGGCTGCTGGGGCAGGGCATTCGGGGTCCTGGGATTCCAGAGCACGGGGTGGAGCCAATGGGCGTGTCCCCTTGGCCCTGCTGACTCCACCCCGTAGAGGGCGTGGCCAGAGGGCGTGTCAGGGCCAGAGGGACCCTCTGTAGTTCAGGACCCAGGACAGCGCGGGGGTGTCGGGGGTGGGGGTTGGGGGGCCGCCCCTTGCCGTGCTCTAAGGGCAGAAGCCCTAAGGAAGGGCCGGAGGAGGCTGTAAGGTATCCTCACTGCCATCAACTGAAAAAACAAAAGCCCGCCGCAGGCGAGGGTGGGGAGGGTTTTGCTAGAACAAGGCAAGACGCTCGCAGAGGTCTGGCCGCAGAGGGCTGGGGGGCTTGCCAGGCTGATGAGGAACCGAGAGGCCGTCGGCCTCTAAACTCCACACGAATTCCTCCGGGTGACCCCGAGATGCAGGGAGACACGGAAAGCACGGTAAACACAGGCCGGAAGCTCAGCAGCCTGTTGCTTGCTTCACCGTCCGTCTGGCGTCCCCTCTGCTAGCAAGCAGCCTTTACCGCATCACCCACGGCTGACCCGGCTCAGGATTCCAGCTGATTGTCCACGGGTGGCATCACTTGCTGGTGACACGAAGCAGGCACGTTAGCCACCTCCCAAACCCTGAGGCTCCTCCTGGGAGGAGCCTGCGGGCCCCCAGTCCAGCCTCTGCGCCACGATGCTCCTTAGTGCCGCTCCCGGTTCGCTGCCCCGGCCTCTAGCTCTGGCCGGAACCTCGCTGGATTGGCGATAAATGGCACCCATGCACCACGTGTAAGCTTGGGGTCCAGATGTGACCATGGCTCGTCTCTTCTTCCCATCGATTGGGGGATTGTTCGGGCTTCATGTCATCGTGTTGGCAGGAAGGCCAGCTCCGCCCCCCTGAGACCTCCCTGAAGACACATAGAAACATAGGACACAATGCAGCCCATCTCTTTGTTTTAAAACACCTTTACAGGGCTACGATTTCTGTTCCGTCAATTAGACACATCTCACGTGTAGTATTTGATCAATTTTCATACATGTCTACACCCAGAAAGCCATCGCCACAATCAAGAGAGCTAACATGTCCACCACTCCCCAAGACGGGCAATTTTCCGATTCCCATATTTACCCCTTCCCACCGCCGTCCCTCCCTGGTAACCATAAGTTTGTTTCTCTATGTCTGTGGCTCTATTTGTCTTTTGCAGTTAAGATCATTTCTGTCTTTTTTTCTTAGATTTCACATGGAAGTTGTGTCATGCGGCATTTTTCTCTCTTCTGGCTTACTTCACTCAGAAGGACTGTCTCTGTGTCCAACCATGTTGCCGCAAATGGCATGGTTCCATCCTTTTTCACGGCTGTGTAGTATTCCGCGGCATAAAAAGACACCTACGTCTTTATCCAGTCACCAGTCGTTAGATGTTGGGGTTAGTTCCACGTCCTGGCTAATACAAATAGGGCTGCTGTGAGCATTGAGGTGCATGGGACTTTTTGAGTTAGAGTCTTCTCTTGACATATCCCCAGGCGTGGGAAGGCTGGATCATCAGGTAAGTCCATTTGTAGGTTTTTAAGGAACCTCCATCCCGTCTTCTCTAGTGACAATGCAGCCCGTCTTCCTGAAGCAGAGCCATGCTCACAAAGTAACGGATATTCCTAGAGGTCAGACATGACGTGCATTCAGCTTGGCCTGTTCCAGAAGAAGAGGGCAGTCTGGCAGGGCTGGAGGAGAGTGACCAGGGGAGTGTGGGACAGGCAGGATTCACACCACGTGGGGACATGACAGGCTGGGATAAGGAGCCTGGGCTTCCAGTCATGCCTTGGTAAGCATGGGGCACTGGTTCCAGGACTCCCCACAGATGCCAACATCCATGGATGCTGATGCCTCTTATGCAAAATGACATAGGACTTTATTTTTTACATACAAACGTAGTTTTCTTCCACGTTGTTGTCGTTTTTACAATGTTGTGTCGAATTCCAGTCTAGAGCACAATTTTCCACTTATGCATAAACATACCCATACAGTCATTGTCACATTCTCTTTCGCTGTGTCCTCCTGTGTACTTTAAATCATCTCTAGGTGACGCGCGGCATGCAAGGCAACGTGAATGCTATGTAAGCGGTTGCCGGTGTGTGGCAAGTTCAATTGTCGCTTTTCGAAACTTTCCGTTTTTTCCCGAATATTTTCAACCCACAGTTAGTTGAATCGGCTGGATCGGGAGCCCCTAGATACAGAGAACCCCCAAGCCCTTCCCACCTCGGAAATTTCCACTGGAAGCGCTGAAGGGGCCCAAAGAGAGGAGAAGAGCGCCCTCTAGCGGCTGCAAACGCTGAGGCATTCCTTCAGCCTATGCAGCGCGGGAGAGAAGGTTTCGGGCCGACTAGCGCAAAAGGAGGGCCCGCCTGGACAGGAAGGAGGAAGGACGACAGCGGAAGCCAGCTCGCACCCTTCCTGGAGCTAGCTGGTTGCAGTGAGGGACGCCGAGGAACTGGGGACACGTCGCGTGGGGATGGGGGGGGGGCAATCGTGGCGGCCAGGAGCAGGGTTCACACAGCTGGCACCCAGTTTGCACGATCAAAATGACAAGGAGAGGGGGTGGGGGGAAGGGGCTGCCTCAGCACCGGGATCCTGACAAGGGCCATAGCGCCGCGACCTCAGCTAATGCGGCTCCCCTGCTAAGCCAGAAAAAGGAAACTGTGAGGCAAGATACTGCAGATTCCACCGCAGCCACACGGATGACTAGATCTCTAACCTGACAAAATGGAACCCTCGGAAACAGGAATCTTCCCTTTCTTCTACATTTTGACCTTGGGACAGGGAGCCACACTTCTCTGACGGGAACCGTCTTTACTCCGGCAGAGAGCTCAGTTTTCCAGGAATAAGTATGGAGAAAAAGTGTGCCGTGATGGTTTAGCAGTTCAAAGCGGAAGCCCGTCTTAGAGACGGGAAAAACCTGCTTCTCAATGAAGTCGAGGTATGGCACGAAGCAGGAGGAAGTTTAAGGAAATCTCTCTTAATATCCATTCACCAGACAAGACTAGCCAGTCCTAAAAAGGCAGCACTTTAAATCCAGGAAGCTTCTTGCTTCCTTTCTGGGGCGGGGTGGGGGCGGGGGGACATGAGAAACAATGCCGCATTTTAAAACAAGCCTTGGGGCCCTAGATACGGAGAGTGTTGTTGGGTGTTGAGGCTGAGAGGTGTTGCTGAGGAGAACGTAAAGCTGCGTATAGACTGGTATGGGTTCCAAGTCTACCGCTGGAAAAAAAGTAGCCAATCATGAGTCCATTTGATTGGGAAAGAAGTAAATAACTCAAAAATGGGAAAGACATGGGATTAAATAGCGGTAGCGAGCAATTAAATCCAAGATGTTTATACCTATATTTTCATTGTGAATGCAACAAACTGAAAGCAACTGTCTAAAAAGCAGTAACTGTAGCCCGCGCACGCGCACACACGCACACAATGGGGAACGGCAGAGAGGTAAAATATGCTAAATGTATCATGATTGAGAAACAAGATCTAATAGATTATCCCGTTTTTGAGACTGTTATAGCAATACTGGTCCAATTACATATAAAGTTATGAACTTAGAGATGACTTATTAAAGCTTAGAGGGAATTTTAATTGGAAGACCATATAGCTTCCAAATCATTGAAGAGAAAACTAACCTCACAAAAATTAATCAATGCAGCTAAGATGGAGTAACGGAGACCGTATTTACCATCGTAGGATAGACCCCAATGTGGATAAAATCTATGAAGCAATGCTTTTTAAGCCATGTGAAAACGATCATCCACTAGGACCTCGTCCTGCCGCCTCCATACCCAGGCTGCTAGGCCTCCTACTGCCACTACCAAGGATGTCCACCAGGTGGCGACATTGCCCCCCCTCTGCTCCTGCTGCAGAGCCAGTCCTGAGCAGCCCTGCTCCAGGTTTTGGCAGGCCGCTCCCAGAAGCGCGCTCGTGGGCCTTGCTCCCTTTTAGCCACCAGCAAAGGGATCGAGGATGAGCACTGAGCCTCCTTACTCATCGAAGATCTAGGAACCTATCTGATTTCTGAGCAGCCCTTTACCCTCGTCTGCCGTCAGGTCCTCTCCACCCGACTTGCAGAGTCCGCGGCTTGGGCAGCCTGCACGCTGGCCCCGGCCCGTCAGAATCTCTTCCCCCCACCCCCACCCCACCCCACCCCCACCACCCCGGCCAAGAGGCCACGCGCGGTCGTGAGCAGGGCTCCAGGCCTCTGGAGCCGCGCCGCTTGGACTGCGTCCTGGCCCTGGGCTCGCGAGCTCCATGCCCTGGGCTGAGTCACTTAACATCTCTAAGCTAGTTTCCTCATCAGTACAATGAGGGCATAATCGGTATGGTGGGGGGGAAATCAGAATCTTGGGGGGACTACATTTCTGGTGATTGAAGATTATTTTCAGTTTGAATTATACAGTGAGGGACACCATACAATTTTTACTACTGCAGACTTCTGAAGGACAGCTTCTAGTATTCTTAAAACTAATGCATGCACGTACACACAAACACACGTGCACACACACTGACTCTGCTCCGCCTACATCCCCACGCGCACACACACGGAGTCATGGACCACACACACCCCCACAACATACACACAACCACACAGGTCCTCAGGCGCGCGCACACACACACGCAAAGTCACTGTCACGTGCCACACACGTCCAGGCTCAACTTTAGAATTCCCGGACTCAGGGGAGTCCTGCAAAGAAAGCGACAGTGCGGGGAGAGCCGATTCCCAGTCTCTGACCGCCAGCCTGACCCTTTTCTTCCCAATGCTGGGTCCATCCCATGCCCCAAGGGGCCTTGGATGTGCACAGGGGGACACTCAGACCTCACATCCGGGCTCTGTCCGTAACCTCCATGCCAACAGCTGCCCGTTGGCCTCTCTGTGAGTCCTGGGATGCTGAACTCCGGGGAGAGCCGGTGCAGAAACTACAAGTGGGTCAGGGGCTGCTGGGGCAGGGCATTCGGGGTCCTGGGATTCCAGAGCACGGGGTGGAGCCAATGGGCGTGTCCCCTTGGCCCTGCTGACTCCACCCCGTAGAGGGCGTGGCCAGAGGGCGTGTCAGGGCCAGAGGGACCCTCTGTAGTTCAGGACCCAGGACAGCGCGGGGGTGTCGGGGGTGGGGGTTGGGGGGCCGCCCCTTGCCGTGCTCTAAGGGCAGAAGCCCTAAGGAAGGGCCGGAGGAGGCTGTAAGGTATCCTCACTGCCATCAACTGAAAAAACAAAAGCCCGCCGCAGGCGAGGGTGGGGAGGGTTTTGCTAGAACAAGGCAAGACGCTCGCAGAGGTCTGGCCGCAGAGGGCTGGGGGGCTTGCCAGGCTGATGAGGAACCGAGAGGCCGTCGGCCTCTAAACTCCACACGAATTCCTCCGGGTGACCCCGAGATGCAGGGAGACACGGAAAGCACGGTAAACACAGGCCGGAAGCTCAGCAGCCTGTTGCTTGCTTCACCGTCCGTCTGGCGTCCCCTCTGCTAGCAAGCAGCCTTTACCGCATCACCCACGGCTGACCCGGCTCAGGATTCCAGCTGATTGTCCACGGGTGGCATCACTTGCTGGTGACACGAAGCAGGCACGTTAGCCACCTCCCAAACCCTGAGGCTCCTCCTGGGAGGAGCCTGCGGGCCCCCAGTCCAGCCTCTGCGCCACGATGCTCCTTAGTGCCGCTCCCGGTTCGCTGCCCCGGCCTCTAGCTCTGGCCGGAACCTCGCTGGATTGGCGATAAATGGCACCCATGCACCACGTGTAAGCTTGGGGTCCAGATGTGACCATGGCTCGTCTCTTCTTCCCATCGATTGGGGGATTGTTCGGGCTTCATGTCATCGTGTTGGCAGGAAGGCCAGCTCCGCCCCCCTGAGACCTCCCTGAAGACACATAGAAACATAGGACACAATGCAGCCCATCTCTTTGTTTTAAAACACCTTTACAGGGCTACGATTTCTGTTCCGTCAATTAGACACATCTCACGTGTAGTATTTGATCAATTTTCATACATGTCTACACCCAGAAAGCCATCGCCACAATCAAGAGAGCTAACATGTCCACCACTCCCCAAGACGGGCAATTTTCCGATTCCCATATTTACCCCTTCCCACCGCCGTCCCTCCCTGGTAACCATAAGTTTGTTTCTCTATGTCTGTGGCTCTATTTGTCTTTTGCAGTTAAGATCATTTCTGTCTTTTTTTCTTAGATTTCACATGGAAGTTGTGTCATGCGGCATTTTTCTCTCTTCTGGCTTACTTCACTCAGAAGGACTGTCTCTGTGTCCAACCATGTTGCCGCAAATGGCATGGTTCCATCCTTTTTCACGGCTGTGTAGTATTCCGCGGCATAAAAAGACACCTACGTCTTTATCCAGTCACCAGTCGTTAGATGTTGGGGTTAGTTCCACGTCCTGGCTAATACAAATAGGGCTGCTGTGAGCATTGAGGTGCATGGGACTTTTTGAGTTAGAGTCTTCTCTTGACATATCCCCAGGCGTGGGAAGGCTGGATCATCAGGTAAGTCCATTTGTAGGTTTTTAAGGAACCTCCATCCCGTCTTCTCTAGTGACAATGCAGCCCGTCTTCCTGAAGCAGAGCCATGCTCACAAAGTAACGGATATTCCTAGAGGTCAGACATGACGTGCATTCAGCTTGGCCTGTTCCAGAAGAAGAGGGCAGTCTGGCAGGGCTGGAGGAGAGTGACCAGGGGAGTGTGGGACAGGCAGGATTCACACCACGTGGGGACATGACAGGCTGGGATAAGGAGCCTGGGCTTCCAGTCATGCCTTGGTAAGCATGGGGCACTGGTTCCAGGACTCCCCACAGATGCCAACATCCATGGATGCTGATGCCTCTTATGCAAAATGACATAGGACTTCATTTTTTACATACAAACGTAGTTTTCTTCCACGTTGTTGTCGTTTTTACAATGTTGTGTCGAATTCCAGTCTAGAGCACAATTTTCCACTTATGCATAAACATACCCATACAGTCATTGTCACATTCTCTTTCGCTGTGTCCTCCTGTGTACTTTAAATCATCTCTAGGTGACGCGCGGCATGCAAGGCAACGTGAATGCTATGTAAGCGGTTGCCGGTGTGTGGCAAGTTCAATTGTCGCTTTTCGAAACTTTCCGTTTTTTCCCGAATATTTTCAACCCACAGTTAGTTGAATCGGCTGGATCGGGAGCCCCTAGATACAGAGAACCCCCAAGCCCTTCCCACCTCGGAAATTTCCACTGGAAGCGCTGAAGGGGCCCAAAGAGAGGAGAAGAGCGCCCTCTAGCGGCTGCAAACGCTGAGGCATTCCTTCAGCCTATGCAGCGCGGGAGAGAAGGTTTCGGGCCGACTAGCGCAAAAGGAGGGCCCGCCTGGACAGGAAGGAGGAAGGACGACAGCGGAAGCCAGCTCGCACCCTTCCTGGAGCTAGCTGGTTGCAGTGAGGGACGCCGAGGAACTGGGGACACGTCGCGTGGGGATGGGGGGGGGCAATCGTGGCGGCCAGGAGCAGGGTTCACACAGCTGGCACCCAGTTTGCACGATCAAAATGACAAGGAGAGGGGGTGGGGGGAAGGGGCTGCCTCAGCACCGGGATCCTGACAAGGGCCATAGCGCCGCGACCTCAGCTAATGCGGCTCCCCTGCTAAGCCAGAAAAAGGAAACTGTGAGGCAAGATACTGCAGATTCCACCGCAGCCACACGGATGACTAGATCTCTAACCTGACAAAATGGAACCCTCGGAAACAGGAATCTTCCCTTTCTTCTACATTTTGACCTTGGGACAGGGAGCCACACTTCTCTGACGGGAACCGTCTTTACTCCGGCAGAGAGCTCAGTTTTCCAGGAATAAGTATGGAGAAAAAGTGTGCCGTGATGGTTTAGCAGTTCAAAGCGGAAGCCCGTCTTAGAGACGGGAAAAACCTGCTTCTCAATGAAGTCGAGTTATGGCACGAAGCAGGAGGAAGTTTAAGGAAATCTCTCTTAATATCCATTCACCAGACAAGACTAGCCAGTCCTAAAAAGGCAGCACTTTAAATCCAGGAAGCTTCTTGCTTCCTTTCTGGGGCGGGGTGGGGGCGGGGGGACATGAGAAACAATGCCGCATTTTAAAACAAGCCTTGGGGCCCTAGATACGGAGAGTGTTGTTGGGTGTTGAGGCTGAGAGGTGTTGCTGAGGAGAACGTAAAGCTGCGTATAGACTGGTATGGGTTCCAAGTCTACCGCTGGAAAAAAAGTAGCCAATCATGAGTCCATTTGATTGGGAAAGAAGTAAATAACTCAAAAATGGGAAAGACATGGGATTAAATAGCGGTAGCGAGCAATTAAATCCAAGATGTTTATACCTATATTTTCATTGTGAATGCAACAAACTGAAAGCAACTGTCTAAAAAGCAGTAACTGTAGCCCGCGCACGCGCACACACGCACACAATGGGGAACGGCAGAGAGGTAAAATATGCTAAATGTATCATGATTGAGAAACAAGATCTAATAGATTATCCCGTTTTTGAGACTGTTATAGCAATACTGGTCCAATTACATATAAAGTTATGAACTTAGAGATGACTTATTAAAGCTTAGAGGGAATTTTAATTGGAAGACCATATAGCTTCCAAATCATTGAAGAGAAAACTAACCTCACAAAAATTAATCAATGCAGCTAAGATGGAGTAACGGAGACCGTATTTACCATCGTAGGATAGACCCCAATGTGGATAAAATCTATGAAGCAATGCTTTTTAAGCCATGTGAAAACGATCATCCACTAGGACCTCGTCCTGCCGCCTCCATACCCAGGCTGCTAGGCCTCCTACTGCCACTACCAAGGATGTCCACCAGGTGGCGACATTGCCCCCCCTCTGCTCCTGCTGCAGAGCCAGTCCTGAGCAGCCCTGCTCCAGGTTTTGGCAGGCCGCTCCCAGAAGCGCGCTCGTGGGCCTTGCTCCCTTTTAGCCACCAGCAAAGGGATCGAGGATGAGCACTGAGCCTCCTTACTCATCGAAGATCTAGGAACCTATCTGATTTCTGAGCAGCCCTTTACCCTCGTCTGCCGTCAGGTACTCTCCACCCGACTTGCAGAGTCCGCGGCTTGGGCAGCCTGCACGCTGGCCCCGGCCCGTCAGAATCTCTTCCCCCCACCCCCACCCCACCCCACCCCCACCACCCCGGCCAAGAGGCCACGCGCGGTCGTGAGCAGGGCTCCAGGCCTCTGGAGCCGCGCCGCTTGGACTGCGTCCTGGCCCTGGGCTCGCGAGCTCCATGCCCTGGGCTGAGTCACTTAACATCTCTAAGCTAGTTTCCTCATCAGTACAATGAGGGCATAATCGGTATGGTGGGGGGGAAATCAGAATCTTGGGGGGACTACATTTCTGGTGATTGAAGATTATTTTCAGTTTGAATTATACAGTGAGGGACACCATACAATTTTTACTACTGCAGACTTCTGAAGGACAGCTTCTAGTATTCTTAAAACTAATGCATGCACGTACACACAAACACACGTGCACACACACTGACTCTGCTCCGCCTACATCCCCACGCGCACACACACGGAGTCATGGACCACACACACCCCCACAACATACACACAACCACACAGGTCCTCAGGCGCGCGCACACACACACGCAAAGTCACTGTCACGTGCCACACACGTCCAGGCTCAACTTTAGAATTCCCGGACTCAGGGGAGTCCTGCAAAGAAAGCGACAGTGCGGGGAGAGCCGATTCCCAGTCTCTGACCGCCAGCCTGACCCTTTTCTTCCCAATGCTGGGTCCATCCCATGCCCCAAGGGGCCTTGGATGTGCACAGGGGGACACTCAGACCTCACATCCGGGCTCTGTCCGTAACCTCCATGCCAACAGCTGCCCGTTGGCCTCTCTGTGAGTCCTGGGATGCTGAACTCCGGGGAGAGCCGGTGCAGAAACTACAAGTGGGTCAGGGGCTGCTGGGGCAGGGCATTCGGGGTCCTGGGATTCCAGAGCACGGGGTGGAGCCAATGGGCGTGTCCCCTTGGCCCTGCTGACTCCACCCCGTAGAGGGCGTGGCCAGAGGGCGTGTCAGGGCCAGAGGGACCCTCTGTAGTTCAGGACCCAGGACAGCGCGGGGGTGTCGGGGGTGGGGGTTGGGGGGCCGCCCCTTGCCGTGCTCTAAGGGCAGAAGCCCTAAGGAAGGGCCGGAGGAGGCTGTAAGGTATCCTCACTGCCATCAACTGAAAAAACAAAAGCCCGCCGCAGGCGAGGGTGGGGAGGGTTTTGCTAGAACAAGGCAAGACGCTCGCAGAGGTCTGGCCGCAGAGGGCTGGGGGGCTTGCCAGGCTGATGAGGAACCGAGAGGCCGTCGGCCTCTAAACTCCACACGAATTCCTCCGGGTGACCCCGAGATGCAGGGAGACACGGAAAGCACGGTAAACACAGGCCGGAAGCTCAGCAGCCTGTTGCTTGCTTCACCGTCCGTCTGGCGTCCCCTCTGCTAGCAAGCAGCCTTTACCGCATCACCCACGGCTGACCCGGCTCAGGATTCCAGCTGATTGTCCACGGGTGGCATCACTTGCTGGTGACACGAAGCAGGCACGTTAGCCACCTCCCAAACCCTGAGGCTCCTCCTGGGAGGAGCCTGCGGGCCCCCAGTCCAGCCTCTGCGCCACGATGCTCCTTAGTGCCGCTCCCGGTTCGCTGCCCCGGCCTCTAGCTCTGGCCGGAACCTCGCTGGATTGGCGATAAATGGCACCCATGCACCACGTGTAAGCTTGGGGTCCAGATGTGACCATGGCTCGTCTCTTCTTCCCATCGATTGGGGGATTGTTCGGGCTTCATGTCATCGTGTTGGCAGGAAGGCCAGCTCCGCCCCCCTGAGACCTCCCTGAAGACACATAGAAACATAGGACACAATGCAGCCCATCTCTTTGTTTTAAAACACCTTTACAGGGCTACGATTTCTGTTCCGTCAATTAGACACATCTCACGTGTAGTATTTGATCAATTTTCATACATGTCTACACCCAGAAAGCCATCGCCACAATCAAGAGAGCTAACATGTCCACCACTCCCCAAGACGGGCAATTTTCCGATTCCCATATTTACCCCTTCCCACCGCCGTCCCTCCCTGGTAACCATAAGTTTGTTTCTCTATGTCTGTGGCTCTATTTGTCTTTTGCAGTTAAGATCATTTCTGTCTTTTTTTCTTAGATTTCACATGGAAGTTGTGTCATGCGGCATTTTTCTCTCTTCTGGCTTACTTCACTCAGAAGGACTGTCTCTGTGTCCAACCATGTTGCCGCAAATGGCATGGTTCCATCCTTTTTCACGGCTGTGTAGTATTCCGCGGCATAAAAAGACACCTACGTCTTTATCCAGTCACCAGTCGTTAGATGTTGGGGTTAGTTCCACGTCCTGGCTAATACAAATAGGGCTGCTGTGAGCATTGAGGTGCATGGGACTTTTTGAGTTAGAGTCTTCTCTTGACATATCCCCAGGCGTGGGAAGGCTGGATCATCAGGTAAGTCCATTTGTAGGTTTTTAAGGAACCTCCATCCCGTCTTCTCTAGTGACAATGCAGCCCGTCTTCCTGAAGCAGAGCCATGCTCACAAAGTAACGGATATTCCTAGAGGTCAGACATGACGTGCATTCAGCTTGGCCTGTTCCAGAAGAAGAGGGCAGTCTGGCAGGGCTGGAGGAGAGTGACCAGGGGAGTGTGGGACAGGCAGGATTCACACCACGTGGGGACATGACAGGCTGGGATAAGGAGCCTGGGCTTCCAGTCATGCCTTGGTAAGCATGGGGCACTGGTTCCAGGACTCCCCACAGATGCCAACATCCATGGATGCTGATGCCTCTTATGCAAAATGACATAGGACTTCATTTTTTACATACAAACGTAGTTTTCTTCCACGTTGTTGTCGTTTTTACAATGTTGTGTCGAATTCCAGTCTAGAGCACAATTTTCCACTTATGCATAAACATACCCATACAGTCATTGTCACATTCTCTTTCGCTGTGTCCTCCTGTGTACTTTAAATCATCTCTAGGTGACGCGCGGCATGCAAGGCAACGTGAATGCTATGTAAGCGGTTGCCGGTGTGTGGCAAGTTCAATTGTCGCTTTTCGAAACTTTCCGTTTTTTCCCGAATATTTTCAACCCACAGTTAGTTGAATCGGCTGGATCGGGAGCCCCTAGATACAGAGAACCCCCAAGCCCTTCCCACCTCGGAAATTTCCACTGGAAGCGCTGAAGGGGCCCAAAGAGAGGAGAAGAGCGCCCTCTAGCGGCTGCAAACGCTGAGGCATTCCTTCAGCCTATGCAGCGCGGGAGAGAAGGTTTCGGGCCGACTAGCGCAAAAGGAGGGCCCGCCTGGACAGGAAGGAGGAAGGACGACAGCGGAAGCCAGCTCGCACCCTTCCTGGAGCTAGCTGGTTGCAGTGAGGGACGCCGAGGAACTGGGGACACGTCGCGTGGGGATGGGGGGGGGGCAATCGTGGCGGCCAGGAGCAGGGTTCACACAGCTGGCACCCAGTTTGCACGATCAAAATGACAAGGAGAGGGGGTGGGGGGAAGGGGCTGCCTCAGCACCGGGATCCTGACAAGGGCCATAGCGCCGCGACCTCAGCTAATGCGGCTCCCCTGCTAAGCCAGAAAAAGGAAACTGTGAGGCAAGATACTGCAGATTCCACCGCAGCCACACGGATGACTAGATCTCTAACCTGACAAAATGGAACCCTCGGAAACAGGAATCTTCCCTTTCTTCTACATTTTGACCTTGGGACAGGGAGCCACACTTCTCTGACGGGAACCGTCTTTACTCCGGCAGAGAGCTCAGTTTTCCAGGAATAAGTATGGAGAAAAAGTGTGCCGTGATGGTTTAGCAGTTCAAAGCGGAAGCCCGTCTTAGAGACGGGAAAAACCTGCTTCTCAATGAAGTCGAGGTATGGCACGAAGCAGGAGGAAGTTTAAGGAAATCTCTCTTAATATCCATTCACCAGACAAGACTAGCCAGTCCTAAAAAGGCAGCACTTTAAATCCAGGAAGCTTCTTGCTTCCTTTCTGGGGCGGGGTGGGGGCGGGGGGACATGAGAAACAATGCCGCATTTTCAAACAAGCCTTGGGGCCCTAGATACGGAGAGTGTTGTTGGGTGTTGAGGCTGAGAGGTGTTGCTGAGGAGAACGTAAAGCTGCGTATAGACTGGTATGGGTTCCAAGTCTACCGCTGGAAAAAAAGTAGCCAATCATGAGTCCATTTGATTGGGAAAGAAGTAAATAACTCAAAAATGGGAAAGACATGGGATTAAATAGCGGTAGCGAGCAATTAAATCCAAGATGTTTATACCTATATTTTCATTGTGAATGCAACAAACTGAAAGCAACTGTCTAAAAAGCAGTAACTGTAGCCCGCGCACGCGCACACACGCACACAATGGGGAACGGCAGAGAGGTAAAATATGCTAAATGTATCATGATTGAGAAACAAGATCTAATAGATTATCCCGTTTTTGAGACTGTTATAGCAATACTGGTCCAATTACATATAAAGTTATGAACTTAGAGATGACTTATTAAAGCTTAGAGGGAATTTTAATTGGAAGACCATATAGCTTCCAAATCATTGAAGAGAAAACTAACCTCACAAAAATTAATCAATGCAGCTAAGATGGAGTAACGGAGACCGTATTTACCATCGTAGGATAGACCCCAATGTGGATAAAATCTATGAAGCAATGCTTTTTAAGCCATGTGAAAACGATCATCCACTAGGACCTCGTCCTGCCGCCTCCATACCCAGGCTGCTAGGCCTCCTACTGCCACTACCAAGGATGTCCACCAGGTGGCGACATTGCCCCCCCTCTGCTCCTGCTGCAGAGCCAGTCCTGAGCAGCCCTGCTCCAGGTTTTGGCAGGCCGCTCCCAGAAGCGCGCTCGTGGGCCTTGCTCCCTTTTAGCCACCAGCAAAGGGATCGAGGATGAGCACTGAGCCTCCTTACTCATCGAAGATCTAGGAACCTATCTGATTTCTGAGCAGCCCTTTACCCTCGTCTGCCGTCAGGTACTCTCCACCCGACTTGCAGAGTCCGCGGCTTGGGCAGCCTGCACGCTGGCCCCGGCCCGTCAGAATCTCTTCCCCCCACCCCCACCCCACCCCACCCCCACCACCCCGGCCAAGAGGCCACGCGCGGTCGTGAGCAGGGCTCCAGGCCTCTGGAGCCGCGCCGCTTGGACTGCGTCCTGGCCCTGGGCTCGCGAGCTCCATGCCCTGGGCTGAGTCACTTAACATCTCTAAGCTAGTTTCCTCATCAGTACAATGAGGGCATAATCGGTATGGTGGGGGGGAAATCAGAATCTTGGGGGGACTACATTTCTGGTGATTGAAGATTATTTTCAGTTTGAATTATACAGTGAGGGACACCATACAATTTTTACTACTGCAGACTTCTGAAGGACAGCTTCTAGTATTCTTAAAACTAATGCATGCACGTACACACAAACACACGTGCACACACACTGACTCTGCTCCGCCTACATCCCCACGCGCACACACACGGAGTCATGGACCACACACACCCCCACAACATACACACAACCACACAGGTCCTCAGGCGCGCGCACACACACACGCAAAGTCACTGTCACGTGCCACACACGTCCAGGCTCAACTTTAGAATTCCCGGACTCAGGGGAGTCCTGCAAAGAAAGCGACAGTGCGGGGAGAGCCGATTCCCAGTCTCTGACCGCCAGCCTGACCCTTTTCTTCCCAATGCTGGGTCCATCCCATGCCCCAAGGGGCCTTGGATGTGCACAGGGGGACACTCAGACCTCACATCCGGGCTCTGTCCGTAACCTCCATGCCAACAGCTGCCCGTTGGCCTCTCTGTGAGTCCTGGGATGCTGAACTCCGGGGAGAGCCGGTGCAGAAACTACAAGTGGGTCAGGGGCTGCTGGGGCAGGGCATTCGGGGTCCTGGGATTCCAGAGCACGGGGTGGAGCCAATGGGCGTGTCCCCTTGGCCCTGCTGACTCCACCCCGTAGAGGGCGTGGCCAGAGGGCGTGTCAGGGCCAGAGGGACCCTCTGTAGTTCAGGACCCAGGACAGCGCGGGGGTGTCGGGGGTGGGGGTTGGGGGGCCGCCCCTTGCCGTGCTCTAAGGGCAGAAGCCCTAAGGAAGGGCCGGAGGAGGCTGTAAGGTATCCTCACTGCCATCAACTGAAAAAACAAAAGCCCGCCGCAGGCGAGGGTGGGGAGGGTTTTGCTAGAACAAGGCAAGACGCTCGCAGAGGTCTGGCCGCAGAGGGCTGGGGGGCTTGCCAGGCTGATGAGGAACCGAGAGGCCGTCGGCCTCTAAACTCCACACGAATTCCTCCGGGTGACCCCGAGATGCAGGGAGACACGGAAAGCACGGTAAACACAGGCCGGAAGCTCAGCAGCCTGTTGCTTGCTTCACCGTCCGTCTGGCGTCCCCTCTGCTAGCAAGCAGCCTTTACCGCATCACCCACGGCTGACCCGGCTCAGGATTCCAGCTGATTGTCCACGGGTGGCATCACTTGCTGGTGACACGAAGCAGGCACGTTAGCCACCTCCCAAACCCTGAGGCTCCTCCTGGGAGGAGCCTGCGGGCCCCCAGTCCAGCCTCTGCGCCACGATGCTCCTTAGTGCCGCTCCCGGTTCGCTGCCCCGGCCTCTAGCTCTGGCCGGAACCTCGCTGGATTGGCGATAAATGGCACCCATGCACCACGTGTAAGCTTGGGGTCCAGATGTGACCATGGCTCGTCTCTTCTTCCCATCGATTGGGGGATTGTTCGGGCTTCATGTCATCGTGTTGGCAGGAAGGCCAGCTCCGCCCCCCTGAGACCTCCCTGAAGACACATAGAAACATAGGACACAATGCAGCCCATCTCTTTGTTTTAAAACACCTTTACAGGGCTACGATTTCTGTTCCGTCAATTAGACACATCTCACGTGTAGTATTTGATCAATTTTCATACATGTCTACACCCAGAAAGCCATCGCCACAATCAAGAGAGCTAACATGTCCACCACTCCCCAAGACGGGCAATTTTCCGATTCCCATATTTACCCCTTCCCACCGCCGTCCCTCCCTGGTAACCATAAGTTTGTTTCTCTATGTCTGTGGCTCTATTTGTCTTTTGCAGTTAAGATCATTTCTGTCTTTTTTTCTTAGATTTCACATGGAAGTTGTGTCATGCGGCATTTTTCTCTCTTCTGGCTTACTTCACTCAGAAGGACTGTCTCTGTGTCCAACCATGTTGCCGCAAATGGCATGGTTCCATCCTTTTTCACGGCTGTGTAGTATTCCGCGGCATAAAAAGACACCTACGTCTTTATCCAGTCACCAGTCGTTAGATGTTGGGGTTAGTTCCACGTCCTGGCTAATACAAATAGGGCTGCTGTGAGCATTGAGGTGCATGGGACTTTTTGAGTTAGAGTCTTCTCTTGACATATCCCCAGGCGTGGGAAGGCTGGATCATCAGGTAAGTCCATTTGTAGGTTTTTAAGGAACCTCCATCCCGTCTTCTCTAGTGACAATGCAGCCCGTCTTCCTGAAGCAGAGCCATGCTCACAAAGTAACGGATATTCCTAGAGGTCAGACATGACGTGCATTCAGCTTGGCCTGTTCCAGAAGAAGAGGGCAGTCTGGCAGGGCTGGAGGAGAGTGACCAGGGGAGTGTGGGACAGGCAGGATTCACACCACGTGGGGACATGACAGGCTGGGATAAGGAGCCTGGGCTTCCAGTCATGCCTTGGTAAGCATGGGGCACTGGTTCCAGGACTCCCCACAGATGCCAACATCCATGGATGCTGATGCCTCTTATGCAAAATGACATAGGACTTTATTTTTTACATACAAACGTAGTTTTCTTCCACGTTGTTGTCGTTTTTACAATGTTGTGTCGAATTCCAGTCTAGAGCACAATTTTCCACTTATGCATAAACATACCCATACAGTCATTGTCACATTCTCTTTCGCTGTGTCCTCCTGTGTACTTTAAATCATCTCTAGGTGACGCGCGGCATGCAAGGCAACGTGAATGCTATGTAAGCGGTTGCCGGTGTGTGGCAAGTTCAATTGTCGCTTTTCGAAACTTTCCGTTTTTTCCCGAATATTTTCAACCCACAGTTAGTTGAATCGGCTGGATCGGGAGCCCCTAGATACAGAGAACCCCCAAGCCCTTCCCACCTCGGAAATTTCCACTGGAAGCGCTGAAGGGGCCCAAAGAGAGGAGAAGAGCGCCCTCTAGCGGCTGCAAACGCTGAGGCATTCCTTCAGCCTATGCAGCGCGGGAGAGAAGGTTTCGGGCCGACTAGCGCAAAAGGAGGGCCCGCCTGGACAGGAAGGAGGAAGGACGACAGCGGAAGCCAGCTCGCACCCTTCCTGGAGCTAGCTGGTTGCAGTGAGGGACGCCGAGGAACTGGGGACACGTCGCGTGGGGATGGGGGGGGGGCAATCGTGGCGGCCAGGAGCAGGGTTCACACAGCTGGCACCCAGTTTGCACGATCAAAATGACAAGGAGAGGGGGTGGGGGGAAGGGGCTGCCTCAGCACCGGGATCCTGACAAGGGCCATAGCGCCGCGACCTCAGCTAATGCGGCTCCCCTGCTAAGCCAGAAAAAGGAAACTGTGAGGCAAGATACTGCAGATTCCACCGCAGCCACACGGATGACTAGATCTCTAACCTGACAAAATGGAACCCTCGGAAACAGGAATCTTCCCTTTCTTCTACATTTTGACCTTGGGACAGGGAGCCACACTTCTCTGACGGGAACCGTCTTTACTCCGGCAGAGAGCTCAGTTTTCCAGGAATAAGTATGGAGAAAAAGTGTGCCGTGATGGTTTAGCAGTTCAAAGCGGAAGCCCGTCTTAGAGACGGGAAAAACCTGCTTCTCAATGAAGTCGAGTTATGGCACGAAGCAGGAGGAAGTTTAAGGAAATCTCTCTTAATATCCATTCACCAGACAAGACTAGCCAGTCCTAAAAAGGCAGCACTTTAAATCCAGGAAGCTTCTTGCTTCCTTTCTGGGGCGGGGTGGGGGCGGGGGGACATGAGAAACAATGCCGCATTTTCAAACAAGCCTTGGGGCCCTAGATACGGAGAGTGTTGTTGGGTGTTGAGGCTGAGAGGTGTTGCTGAGGAGAACGTAAAGCTGCGTATAGACTGGTATGGGTTCCAAGTCTACCGCTGGAAAAAAAGTAGCCAATCATGAGTCCATTTGATTGGGAAAGAAGTAAATAACTCAAAAATGGGAAAGACATGGGATTAAATAGCGGTAGCGAGCAATTAAATCCAAGATGTTTATACCTATATTTTCATTGTGAATGCAACAAACTGAAAGCAACTGTCTAAAAAGCAGTAACTGTAGCCCGCGCACGCGCACACACGCACACAATGGGGAACGGCAGAGAGGTAAAATATGCTAAATGTATCATGATTGAGAAACAAGATCTAATAGATTATCCCGTTTTTGAGACTGTTATAGCAATACTGGTCCAATTACATATAAAGTTATGAACTTAGAGATGACTTATTAAAGCTTAGAGGGAATTTTAATTGGAAGACCATATAGCTTCCAAATCATTGAAGAGAAAACTAACCTCACAAAAATTAATCAATGCAGCTAAGATGGAGTAACGGAGACCGTATTTACCATCGTAGGATAGACCCCAATGTGGATAAAATCTATGAAGCAATGCTTTTTAAGCCATGTGAAAACGATCATCCACTAGGACCTCGTCCTGCCGCCTCCATACCCAGGCTGCTAGGCCTCCTACTGCCACTACCAAGGATGTCCACCAGGTGGCGACATTGCCCCCCCTCTGCTCCTGCTGCAGAGCCAGTCCTGAGCAGCCCTGCTCCAGGTTTTGGCAGGCCGCTCCCAGAAGCGCGCTCGTGGGCCTTGCTCCCTTTTAGCCACCAGCAAAGGGATCGAGGATGAGCACTGAGCCTCCTTACTCATCGAAGATCTAGGAACCTATCTGATTTCTGAGCAGCCCTTTACCCTCGTCTGCCGTCAGGTACTCTCCACCCGACTTGCAGAGTCCGCGGCTTGGGCAGCCTGCACGCTGGCCCCGGCCCGTCAGAATCTCTTCCCCCCACCCCCACCCCACCCCACCCCCACCACCCCGGCCAAGAGGCCACGCGCGGTCGTGAGCAGGGCTCCAGGCCTCTGGAGCCGCGCCGCTTGGACTGCGTCCTGGCCCTGGGCTCGCGAGCTCCATGCCCTGGGCTGAGTCACTTAACATCTCTAAGCTAGTTTCCTCATCAGTACAATGAGGGCATAATCGGTATGGTGGGGGGGAAATCAGAATCTTGGGGGGACTACATTTCTGGTGATTGAAGATTATTTTCAGTTTGAATTATACAGTGAGGGACACCATACAATTTTTACTACTGCAGACTTCTGAAGGACAGCTTCTAGTATTCTTAAAACTAATGCATGCACGTACACACAAACACACGTGCACACACACTGACTCTGCTCCGCCTACATCCCCACGCGCACACACACGGAGTCATGGACCACACACACCCCCACAACATACACACAACCACACAGGTCCTCAGGCGCGCGCACACACACACGCAAAGTCACTGTCACGTGCCACACACGTCCAGGCTCAACTTTAGAATTCCCGGACTCAGGGGAGTCCTGCAAAGAAAGCGACAGTGCGGGGAGAGCCGATTCCCAGTCTCTGACCGCCAGCCTGACCCTTTTCTTCCCAATGCTGGGTCCATCCCATGCCCCAAGGGGCCTTGGATGTGCACAGGGGGACACTCAGACCTCACATCCGGGCTCTGTCCGTAACCTCCATGCCAACAGCTGCCCGTTGGCCTCTCTGTGAGTCCTGGGATGCTGAACTCCGGGGAGAGCCGGTGCAGAAACTACAAGTGGGTCAGGGGCTGCTGGGGCAGGGCATTCGGGGTCCTGGGATTCCAGAGCACGGGGTGGAGCCAATGGGCGTGTCCCCTTGGCCCTGCTGACTCCACCCCGTAGAGGGCGTGGCCAGAGGGCGTGTCAGGGCCAGAGGGACCCTCTGTAGTTCAGGACCCAGGACAGCGCGGGGGTGTCGGGGGTGGGGGTTGGGGGGCCGCCCCTTGCCGTGCTCTAAGGGCAGAAGCCCTAAGGAAGGGCCGGAGGAGGCTGTAAGGTATCCTCACTGCCATCAACTGAAAAAACAAAAGCCCGCCGCAGGCGAGGGTGGGGAGGGTTTTGCTAGAACAAGGCAAGACGCTCGCAGAGGTCTGGCCGCAGAGGGCTGGGGGGCTTGCCAGGCTGATGAGGAACCGAGAGGCCGTCGGCCTCTAAACTCCACACGAATTCCTCCGGGTGACCCCGAGATGCAGGGAGACACGGAAAGCACGGTAAACACAGGCCGGAAGCTCAGCAGCCTGTTGCTTGCTTCACCGTCCGTCTGGCGTCCCCTCTGCTAGCAAGCAGCCTTTACCGCATCACCCACGGCTGACCCGGCTCAGGATTCCAGCTGATTGTCCACGGGTGGCATCACTTGCTGGTGACACGAAGCAGGCACGTTAGCCACCTCCCAAACCCTGAGGCTCCTCCTGGGAGGAGCCTGCGGGCCCCCAGTCCAGCCTCTGCGCCACGATGCTCCTTAGTGCCGCTCCCGGTTCGCTGCCCCGGCCTCTAGCTCTGGCCGGAACCTCGCTGGATTGGCGATAAATGGCACCCATGCACCACGTGTAAGCTTGGGGTCCAGATGTGACCATGGCTCGTCTCTTCTTCCCATCGATTGGGGGATTGTTCGGGCTTCATGTCATCGTGTTGGCAGGAAGGCCAGCTCCGCCCCCCTGAGACCTCCCTGAAGACACATAGAAACATAGGACACAATGCAGCCCATCTCTTTGTTTTAAAACACCTTTACAGGGCTACGATTTCTGTTCCGTCAATTAGACACATCTCACGTGTAGTATTTGATCAATTTTCATACATGTCTACACCCAGAAAGCCATCTCCACAATCAAGAGAGCTAACATGTCCACCACTCCCCAAGACGGGCAATTTTCCGATTCCCATATTTACCCCTTCCCACCGCCGTCCCTCCCTGGTAACCATAAGTTTGTTTCTCTATGTCTGTGGCTCTATTTGTCTTTTGCAGTTAAGATCATTTCTGTCTTTTTTTCTTAGATTTCACATGGAAGTTGTGTCATGCGGCATTTTTCTCTCTTCTGGCTTACTTCACTCAGAAGGACTGTCTCTGTGTCCAACCATGTTGCCGCAAATGGCATGGTTCCATCCTTTTTCACGGCTGTGTAGTATTCCGCGGCATAAAAAGACACCTACGTCTTTATCCAGTCACCAGTCGTTAGATGTTGGGGTTAGTTCCACGTCCTGGCTAATACAAATAGGGCTGCTGTGAGCATTGAGGTGCATGGGACTTTTTGAGTTAGAGTCTTCTCTTGACATATCCCCAGGCGTGGGAAGGCTGGATCATCAGGTAAGTCCATTTGTAGGTTTTTAAGGAACCTCCATCCCGTCTTCTCTAGTGACAATGCAGCCCGTCTTCCTGAAGCAGAGCCATGCTCACAAAGTAACGGATATTCCTAGAGGTCAGACATGACGTGCATTCAGCTTGGCCTGTTCCAGAAGAAGAGGGCAGTCTGGCAGGGCTGGAGGAGAGTGACCAGGGGAGTGTGGGACAGGCAGGATTCACACCACGTGGGGACATGACAGGCTGGGATAAGGAGCCTGGGCTTCCAGTCATGCCTTGGTAAGCATGGGGCACTGGTTCCAGGACTCCCCACAGATGCCAACATCCATGGATGCTGATGCCTCTTATGCAAAATGACATAGGACTTTATTTTTTACATACAAACGTAGTTTTCTTCCACGTTGTTGTCGTTTTTACAATGTTGTGTCGAATTCCAGTCTAGAGCACAATTTTCCACTTATGCATAAACATACCCATAAAGTCATTGTCACATTCTCTTTCGCTGTGTCCTCCTGTGTACTTTAAATCATCTCTAGGTGACGCGCGGCATGCAAGGCAACGTGAATGCTATGTAAGCGGTTGCCGGTGTGTGGCAAGTTCAATTGTCGCTTTTCGAAACTTTCCGTTTTTTCCCGAATATTTTCAACCCACAGTTAGTTGAATCGGCTGGATCGGGAGCCCCTAGATACAGAGAACCCCCAAGCCCTTCCCACCTCGGAAATTTCCACTGGAAGCGCTGAAGGGGCCCAAAGAGAGGAGAAGAGCGCCCTCTAGCGGCTGCAAACGCTGAGGCATTCCTTCAGCCTATGCAGCGCGGGAGAGAAGGTTTCGGGCCGACTAGCGCAAAAGGAGGGCCCGCCTGGACAGGAAGGAGGAAGGACGACAGCGGAAGCCAGCTCGCACCCTTCCTGGAGCTAGCTGGTTGCAGTGAGGGACGCCGAGGAACTGGGGACACGTCGCGTGGGGATGGGGGGGGGGCAATCGTGGCGGCCAGGAGCAGGGTTCACACAGCTGGCACCCAGTTTGCACGATCAAAATGACAAGGAGAGGGGGTGGGGGGAAGGGGCTGCCTCAGCACCGGGATCCTGACAAGGGCCATAGCGCCGCGACCTCAGCTAATGCGGCTCCCCTGCTAAGCCAGAAAAAGGAAACTGTGAGGCAAGATACTGCAGATTCCACCGCAGCCACACGGATGACTAGATCTCTAACCTGACAAAATGGAACCCTCGGAAACAGGAATCTTCCCTTTCTTCTACATTTTGACCTTGGGACAGGGAGCCACACTTCTCTGACGGGAACCGTCTTTACTCCGGCAGAGAGCTCAGTTTTCCAGGAATAAGTATGGAGAAAAAGTGTGCCGTGATGGTTTAGCAGTTCAAAGCGGAAGCCCGTCTTAGAAACGGGAAAAACCTGCTTCTCAATGAAGTCGAGTTATGGCACGAAGCAGGAGGAAGTTTAAGGAAATCTCTCTTAATATCCATTCACCAGACAAGACTAGCCAGTCCTAAAAAGGCAGCACTTTAAATCCAGGAAGCTTCTTGCTTCCTTTCTGGGGCGGGGTGGGGGCGGGGGGACATGAGAAACAATGCCGCATTTTCAAACAAGCCTTGGGGCCCTAGATACGGAGAGTGTTGTTGGGTGTTGAGGCTGAGAGGTGTTGCTGAGGAGAACGTAAAGCTGCGTATAGACTGGTATGGGTTCCAAGTCTACCGCTGGAAAAAAAGTAGCCAATCATGAGTCCATTTGATTGGGAAAGAAGTAAATAACTCAAAAATGGGAAAGACATGGGATTAAATAGCGGTAGCGAGCAATTAAATCCAAGATGTTTATACCTATATTTTCATTGTGAATGCAACAAACTGAAAGCAACTGTCTAAAAAGCAGTAACTGTAGCCCGCGCACGCGCACACACGCACACAATGGGGAACGGCAGAGAGGTAAAATATGCTAAATGTATCATGATTGAGAAACAAGATCTACTAGATTATCCCGTTTTTGAGACTGTTATAGCAATACTGGTCCAATTACATATAAAGTTATGAACTTAGAGATGACTTATTAAAGCTTAGAGGGAATTTTAATTGGAAGACCATATAGCTTCCAAATCATTGAAGAGAAAACTAACCTCACAAAAATTAATCAATGCAGCTAAGATGGAGTAACGGAGACCGTATTTACCATCGTAGGATAGACCCCAATGTGGATAAAATCTATGAAGCAATGCTTTTTAAGCCATGTGAAAACGATCATCCACTAGGACCTCGTCCTGCCGCCTCCATACCCAGGCTGCTAGGCCTCCTACTGCCACTACCAAGGATGTCCACCAGGTGGCGACATTGCCCCCCTCTGCTCCTGCTGCAGAGCCAGTCCTGAGCAGCCCTGCTCCAGGTTTTGGCAGGCCGCTCCCAGAAGCGCGCTCGTGGGCCTTGCTCCCTTTTAGCCACCAGCAAAGGGATCGAGGATGAGCACTGAGCCTCCTTACTCATCGAAGATCTAGGAACCTATCTGATTTCTGAGCAGCCCTTTACCCTCGTCTGCCGTCAGGTACTCTCCACCCGACTTGCAGAGTCCGCGGCTTGGGCAGCCTGCACGCTGGCCCCGGCCCGTCAGAATCTCTTCCCCCCACCCCCACCCCACCCCACCCCCACCACCCCGGCCAAGAGGCCACGCGCGGTCGTGAGCAGGGCTCCAGGCCTCTGGAGCCGCGCCGCTTGGACTGCGTCCTGGCCCTGGGCTCGCGAGCTCCATGCCCTGGGCTGAGTCACTTAACATCTCTAAGCTAGTTTCCTCATCAGTACAATGAGGGCATAATCGGTATGGGGGGGGGGGAATCAGAATCTTGGGGGGACTACATTTCTGGTGATGGAAGATTATTTTCAGTTTGAATTATACAGTGAGGGACACCATACAATTTTTACTACTGCAGACTTCTGAAGGACAGCTTCTAGTATTCTTAAAACTAATGCATGCACGTACACACAAACACACGTGCACACACACTGACTCTGCTCCGCCTACATCCCCACGCGCACACACACGGAGTCATGGACCACACACACCCCCACAACATACACACAACCACACAGGTCCTCAGGCGCGTGCACACACACACGCAAAGTCACTGTCACGTGCCACACACGTCCAGGCTCAACTTTAGAATTCCCGGACTCAGGGGAGTCCTGCAAAGAAAGCGACAGTGCGGGGAGAGCCGATTCCCAGTCTCTGACCGCCAGCCTGACCCTTTTCTTCCCAATGCTGGGTCCATCCCATGCCCCAAGGGGCCTTGGATGTGCACAGGGGGACACTCAGACCTCACATCCGGGCTCTGTCCGTAACCTCCATGCCAACAGCTGCCCGTTGGCCTCTCTGTGAGTCCTGGGATGCTGAACTCCGGGGAGAGCCGGTGCAGAAACTACAAGTGGGTCAGGGGCTGCTGGGGCAGGGCATTCGGGGTCCTGGGATTCCAGAGCACGGGGTGGAGCCAATGGGCGTGTCCCCTTGGCCCTGCTGACTCCACCCCGTAGAGGGCGTGGCCAGAGGGCGTGTCAGGGCCAGAGGGACCCTCTGTAGTTCAGGACCCAGGACAGCGCGGGGGTGTCGGGGGTGGGGGTTGGGGGGCCGCCCCTTGCCGTGCTCTAAGGGCAGAAGCCCTAAGGAAGGGCCGGAGGAGGCTGTAAGGTATCCTCACTGCCATCAACTGAAAAAACAAAAGCCCGCCGCAGGCGAGGGTGGGGAGGGTTTTGCTAGAACAAGGCAAGACGCTCGCAGAGGTCTGGCCGCAGAGGGCTGGGGGGCTTGCCAGGCTGATGAGGAACCGAGAGGCCGTCGGCCTCTAAACTCCACACGAATTCCTCCGGGTGACCCTGAGATGCAGGGAGACACGGAAAGCACGGTAAACACAGGCCGGAAGCTCAGCAGCCTGTTGCTTGCTTCACCGTCCGTCTGGCGTCCCCTCTGCTAGCAAGCAGCCTTTACCGCATCACCCACGGCTGACCCGGCTCAGGATTCCAGCTGATTGTCCACGGGTGGCATCACTTGCTGGTGACACGAAGCAGGCACGTTAGCCACCTCCCAAACCCTGAGGCTCCTCCTGGGAGGAGCCTGCGGGCCCCCAGTCCAGCCTCTGCGCCACGATGCTCCTTAGTGCCGCTCCCGGTTCGCTGCCCCGGCCTCTAGCTCTGGCCGGAACCTCGCTGGATTGGCGATAAATGGCACCCATGCACCACGTGTAAGCTTGGGGTCCAGATGTGACCATGGCTCGTCTCTTCTTCCCATCGATTGGGGGATTGTTCGGGCTTCATGTCATCGTGTTGGCAGGAAGGCCAGCTCCGCCCCCCTGAGACCTCCCTGAAGACACATAGAAACATAGGACACAATGCAGCCCATCTCTTTGTTTTAAAACACCTTTACAGGGCTACGATTTCTGTTCCGTCAATTAGACACATCTCACGTGTAGTATTTGATCAATTTTCATACATGTCTACACCCAGAAAGCCATCGCCACAATCAAGAGAGCTAACATGTCCACCACTCCCCAAGACGGGCAATTTTCCGATTCCCATATTTACCCCTTCCCACCGCCGTCCCTCCCTGGTAACCATAAGTTTGTTTCTCTATGTCTGTGGCTCTATTTGTCTTTTGCAGTTAAGATCATTTCTGTCTTTTTTTCTTAGATTTCACATGGAAGTTGTGTCATGCGGCATTTTTCTCTCTTCTGGCTTACTTCACTCAGAAGGACTGTCTCTGTGTCCAACCATGTTGCCGCAAATGGCATGGTTCCATCCTTTTTCACGGCTGTGTAGTATTCCGCGGCATAAAAAGACACCTACGTCTTTATCCAGTCACCAGTCGTTAGATGTTGGGGTTAGTTCCACGTCCTGGCTAATACAAATAGGGCTGCTGTGAGCATTGAGGTGCATGGGACTTTTTGAGTTAGAGTCTTCTCTTGACATATCCCCAGGCGTGGGAAGGCTGGATCATCAGGTAAGTCCATTTGTAGGTTTTTAAGGAACCTCCATCCCGTCTTCTCTAGTGACAATGCAGCCCGTCTTCCTGAAGCAGAGCCATGCTCACAAAGTAACGGATATTCCTAGAGGTCAGACATGACGTGCATTCAGCTTGGCCTGTTCCAGAAGAAGAGGGCAGTCTGGCAGGGCTGGAGGAGAGTGACCAGGGGAGTGTGGGACAGGCAGGATTCACACCACGTGGGGACATGACAGGCTGGGATAAGGAGCCTGGGCTTCCAGTCATGCCTTGGTAAGCCTGGGGCACTGGTTCCAGGACTCCCCACAGATGCCAACATCCATGGATGCTGATGCCTCTTATGCAAAATGACATAGGACTTTATTTTTTACATACAAACGTAGTTTTCTTCCACGTTGTTGTCGTTTTTACAATGTTGTGTCGAATTCCAGTCTAGAGCACAATTTTCCACTTATGCATAAACATACCCATACAGTCATTGTCACATTCTCTTTCGCTGTGTCCTCCTGTGTACTTTAAATCATCTCTAGGTGACGCGCGGCATGCAAGGCAACGTGAATGCTATGTAAGCGGTTGCCGGTGTGTGGCAAGTTCAATTGTCGCTTTTCGAAACTTTCCGTTTTTTCCCGAATATTTTCAACCCACAGTTAGTTGAATCGGCTGGATCGGGAGCCCCTAGATACAGAGAACCCCCAAGCCCTTCCCACCTCGGAAATTTCCACTGGAAGCGCTGAAGGGGCCCAAAGAGAGGAGAAGAGCGCCCTCTAGCGGCTGCAAACGCTGAGGCATTCCTTCAGCCTATGCAGCGCGGGAGAGAAGGTTTCGGGCCGACTAGCGCAAAAGGAGGGCCCGCCTGGACAGGAAGGAGGAAGGACGACAGCGGAAGCCAGCTCGCACCCTTCCTGGAGCTAGCTGGTTGCAGTGAGGGACGCCGAGGAACTGGGGACACGTCGCGTGGGGATGGGGGGGGGCAATCGTGGCGGCCAGGAGCAGGGTTCACACAGCTGGCACCCAGTTTGCACGATCAAAATGACAAGGAGAGGGGGTGGGGGGAAGGGGCTGCCTCAGCACCGGGATCCTGACAAGGGCCATAGCGCCGCGACCTCAGCTAATGCGGCTCCCCTGCTAAGCCAGAAAAAGGAAACTGTGAGGCAAGATACTGCAGATTCCACCGCAGCCACACGGATGACTAGATCTCTAACCTGACAAAATGGAACCCTCGGAAACAGGAATCTCCCCTTTCTTCTACATTTTGACCTTGGGACAGGGAGCCACACTTCTCTGACGGGAACCGTCTTTACTCCGGCAGAGAGCTCAGTTTTCCAGGAATAAGTATGGAGAAAAAGTGTGCCGTGATGGTTTAGCAGTTCAAAGCGGAAGCCCGTCTTAGAAACGGGAAAAACCTGCTTCTCAATGAAGTCGAGTTATGGCACGAAGCAGGAGGAAGTTTAAGGAAATCTCTCTTAATATCCATTCACCAGACAAGACTAGCCAGTCCTAAAAAGGCAGCACTTTAAATCCAGGAAGCTTCTTGCTTCCTTTCTGGGGCGGGGTGGGGGCGGGGGGACATGAGAAACAATGCCGCATTTTCAAACAAGCCTTGGGGCCCTAGATACGGAGAGTGTTGTTGGGTGTTGAGGCTGAGAGGTGTTGCTGAGGAGAACGTAAAGCTGCGTATAGACTGGTATGGGTTCCAAGTCTACCGCTGGAAAAAAAGTAGCCAATCATGAGTCCATTTGATTGGGAAAGAAGTAAATAACTCAAAAATGGGAAAGACATGGGATTAAATAGCGGTAGCGAGCAATTAAATCCAAGATGTTTATACCTATATTTTCATTGTGAATGCAACAAACTGAAAGCAACTGTCTAAAAAGCAGTAACTGTAGCCCGCGCACGCGCACACACGCACACAATGGGGAACGGCAGAGAGGTAAAATATGCTAAATGTATCATGATTGAGAAACAAGATCTAATAGATTATCCCGTTTTTGAGACTGTTATAGCAATACTGGTCCAATTACATATAAAGTTATGAACTTAGAGATGACTTATTAAAGCTTAGAGGGAATTTTAATTGGAAGACCATATAGCTTCCAAATCATTGAAGAGAAAACTAACCTCACAAAAATTAATCAATGCAGCTAAGATGGAGTAACGGAGACCGTATTTACCATCGTAGGATAGACCCCAATGTGGATAAAATCTATGAAGCAATGCTTTTTAAGCCATGTGAAAACGATCATCCACTAGGACCTCGTCCTGCCGCCTCCATACCCAGGCTGCTAGGCCTCCTACTGCCACTACCAAGGATGTCCACCAGGTGGCGACATTGCCCCCCTCTGCTCCTGCTGCAGAGCCAGTCCTGAGCAGCCCTGCTCCAGGTTTTGGCAGGCCGCTCCCAGAAGCGCGCTCGTGGGCCTTGCTCCCTTTTAGCCACCAGCAAAGGGATCGAGGATGAGCACTGAGCCTCCTTACTCATCGAAGATCTAGGAACCTATCTGATTTCTGAGCAGCCCTTTACCCTCGTCTGCCGTCAGGTACTCTCCACCCGACTTGCAGAGTCCGCGGCTTGGGCAGCCTGCACGCTGGCCCCGGCCCGTCAGAATCTCTTCCCCCCACCCCCACCCCACCCCACCCCCACCACCCCGGCCAAGAGGCCACGCGCGGTCGTGAGCAGGGCTCCAGGCCTCTGGAGCCGCGCCGCTTGGACTGCGTCCTGGCCCTGGGCTCGCGAGCTCCATGCCCTGGGCTGAGTCACTTAACATCTCTAAGCTAGTTTCCTCATCAGTACAATGAGGGCATAATCGGTATGGGGGGGGGGGAATCAGAATCTTGGGGGGACTACATTTCTGGTGATGGAAGATTATTTTCAGTTTGAATTATACAGTGAGGGACACCATACAATTTTTACTACTGCAGACTTCTGAAGGACAGCTTCTAGTATTCTTAAAACTAATGCATGCACGTACACACAAACACACGTGCACACACACTGACTCTGCTCCGCCTACATCCCCACGCGCACACACACGGAGTCATGGACCACACACACCCCCACAACATACACACAACCACACAGGTCCTCAGGCGCGTGCACACACACACGCAAAGTCACTGTCACGTGCCACACACGTCCAGGCTCAACTTTAGAATTCCCGGACTCAGGGGAGTCCTGCAAAGAAAGCGACAGTGCGGGGAGAGCCGATTCCCAGTCTCTGACCGCCAGCCTGACCCTTTTCTTCCCAATGCTGGGTCCATCCCATGCCCCAAGGGGCCTTGGATGTGCACAGGGGGACACTCAGACCTCACATCCGGGCTCTGTCCGTAACCTCCATGCCAACAGCTGCCCGTTGGCCTCTCTGTGAGTCCTGGGATGCTGAACTCCGGGGAGAGCCGGTGCAGAAACTACAAGTGGGTCAGGGGCTGCTGGGGCAGGGCATTCGGGGTCCTGGGATTCCAGAGCACGGGGTGGAGCCAATGGGCGTGTCCCCTTGGCCCTGCTGACTCCACCCCGTAGAGGGCGTGGCCAGAGGGCGTGTCAGGGCCAGAGGGACCCTCTGTAGTTCAGGACCCAGGACAGCGCGGGGGTGTCGGGGGTGGGGGTTGGGGGGCCGCCCCTTGCCGTGCTCTAAGGGCAGAAGCCCTAAGGAAGGGCCGGAGGAGGCTGTAAGGTATCCTCACTGCCATCAACTGAAAAAACAAAAGCCCGCCGCAGGCGAGGGTGGGGAGGGTTTTGCTAGAACAAGGCAAGACGCTCGCAGAGGTCTGGCCGCAGAGGGCTGGGGGGCTTGCCAGGCTGATGAGGAACCGAGAGGCCGTCGGCCTCTAAACTCCACACGAATTCCTCCGGGTGACCCTGAGATGCAGGGAGACACGGAAAGCACGGTAAACACAGGCCGGAAGCTCAGCAGCCTGTTGCTTGCTTCACCGTCCGTCTGGCGTCCCCTCTGCTAGCAAGCAGCCTTTACCGCATCACCCACGGCTGACCCGGCTCAGGATTCCAGCTGATTGTCCACGGGTGGCATCACTTGCTGGTGACACGAAGCAGGCACGTTAGCCACCTCCCAAACCCTGAGGCTCCTCCTGGGAGGAGCCTGCGGGCCCCCAGTCCAGCCTCTGCGCCACGATGCTCCTTAGTGCCGCTCCCGGTTCGCTGCCCCGGCCTCTAGCTCTGGCCGGAACCTCGCTGGATTGGCGATAAATGGCACCCATGCACCACGTGTAAGCTTGGGGTCCAGATGTGACCATGGCTCGTCTCTTCTTCCCATCGATTGGGGGATTGTTCGGGCTTCATGTCATCGTGTTGGCAGGAAGGCCAGCTCCGCCCCCCTGAGACCTCCCTGAAGACACATAGAAACATAGGACACAATGCAGCCCATCTCTTTGTTTTAAAACACCTTTACAGGGCTACGATTTCTGTTCCGTCAATTAGACACATCTCACGTGTAGTATTTGATCAATTTTCATACATGTCTACACCCAGAAAGCCATCGCCACAATCAAGAGAGCTAACATGTCCACCACTCCCCAAGACGGGCAATTTTCCGATTCCCATATTTACCCCTTCCCACCGCCGTCCCTCCCTGGTAACCATAAGTTTGTTTCTCTATGTCTGTGGCTCTATTTGTCTTTTGCAGTTAAGATCATTTCTGTCTTTTTTTCTTAGATTTCACATGGAAGTTGTGTCATGCGGCATTTTTCTCTCTTCTGGCTTACTTCACTCAGAAGGACTGTCTCTGTGTCCAACCATGTTGCCGCAAATGGCATGGTTCCATCCTTTTTCACGGCTGTGTAGTATTCCGCGGCATAAAAAGACACCTACGTCTTTATCCAGTCACCAGTCGTTAGATGTTGGGGTTAGTTCCACGTCCTGGCTAATACAAATAGGGCTGCTGTGAGCATTGAGGTGCATGGGACTTTTTGAGTTAGAGTCTTCTCTTGACATATCCCCAGGCGTGGGAAGGCTGGATCATCAGGTAAGTCCATTTGTAGGTTTTTAAGGAACCTCCATCCCGTCTTCTCTAGTGACAATGCAGCCCGTCTTCCTGAAGCAGAGCCATGCTCACAAAGTAACGGATATTCCTAGAGGTCAGACATGACGTGCATTCAGCTTGGCCTGTTCCAGAAGAAGAGGGCAGTCTGGCAGGGCTGGAGGAGAGTGACCAGGGGAGTGTGGGACAGGCAGGATTCACACCACGTGGGGACATGACAGGCTGGGATAAGGAGCCTGGGCTTCCAGTCATGCCTTGGTAAGCCTGGGGCACTGGTTCCAGGACTCCCCACAGATGCCAACATCCATGGATGCTGATGCCTCTTATGCAAAATGACATAGGACTTTATTTTTTACATACAAACGTAGTTTTCTTCCACGTTGTTGTCGTTTTTACAATGTTGTGTCGAATTCCAGTCTAGAGCACAATTTTCCACTTATGCATAAACATACCCATACAGTCATTGTCACATTCTCTTTCGCTGTGTCCTCCTGTGTACTTTAAATCATCTCTAGGTGACGCGCGGCATGCAAGGCAACGTGAATGCTATGTAAGCGGTTGCCGGTGTGTGGCAAGTTCAATTGTCGCTTTTCGAAACTTTCCGTTTTTTCCCGAATATTTTCAACCCACAGTTAGTTGAATCGGCTGGATCGGGA
Organism: Vicugna pacos; assembly: GCF_048564905.1. Classification (NCBI taxonomy): domain Eukaryota; kingdom Metazoa; phylum Chordata; class Mammalia; order Artiodactyla; family Camelidae; genus Vicugna; species Vicugna pacos. Next base: position 1,247,542 of record NW_027328780.1, read on the forward strand.
GCCCCTAGATACAGAGAACCCCCAAGCCCTTCCCACCTCGGAAATTTCCACTGGAAGCGCTGAAGGGGCCCAAAGAGAGGAGAAGAGCGCCCTCTAGCGGCTGCAAACGCTGAGGCATTCCTTCAGCCTATGCAGCGCGGGAGAGAAGGTTTCGGGCCGACTAGCGCAAAAGGAGGGCCCGCCTGGACAGGAAGGAGGAAGGACGACAGCGGAAGCCAGCTCGCACCCTTCCTGGAGCTAGCTGGTTGCAGTGAGGGACGCCGAGGAACTGGGGACACGTCGCGTGGGGATGGGGGGGGGCAATCGTGGCGGCCAGGAGCAGGGTTCACACAGCTGGCACCCAGTTTGCACGATCAAAATGACAAGGAGAGGGGGTGGGGGGAAGGGGCTGCCTCAGCACCGGGATCCTGACAAGGGCCATAGCGCCGCGACCTCAGCTAATGCGGCTCCCCTGCTAAGCCAGAAAAAGGAAACTGTGAGGCAAGATACTGCAGATTCCACCGCAGCCACACGGATGACTAGATCTCTAACCTGACAAAATGGAACCCTCGGAAACAGGAATCTCCCCTTTCTTCTACATTTTGACCTTGGGACAGGGAGCCACACTTCTCTGACGGGAACCGTCTTTACTCCGGCAGAGAGCTCAGTTTTCCAGGAATAAGTATGGAGAAAAAGTGTGCCGTGATGGTTTAGCAGTTCAAAGCGGAAGCCCGTCTTAGAAACGGGAAAAACCTGCTTCTCAATGAAGTCGAGTTATGGCACGAAGCAGGAGGAAGTTTAAGGAAATCTCTCTTAATATCCATTCACCAGACAAGACTAGCCAGTCCTAAAAAGGCAGCACTTTAAATCCAGGAAGCTTCTTGCTTCCTTTCTGGGGCGGGGTGGGGGCGGGGGGACATGAGAAACAATGCCGCATTTTCAAACAAGCCTTGGGGCCCTAGATACGGAGAGTGTTGTTGGGTGTTGAGGCTGAGAGGTGTTGCTGAGGAGAACGTAAAGCTGCGTATAGACTGGTATGGGTTCCAAGTCTACCGCTGGAAAAAAAGTAGCCAATCATGAGTCCATTTGATTGGGAAAGAAGTAAATAACTCAAAAATGGGAAAGACATGGGATTAAATAGCGGTAGCGAGCAATTAAATCCAAGATGTTTATACCTATATTTTCATTGTGAATGCAACAAACTGAAAGCAACTGTCTAAAAAGCAGTAACTGTAGCCCGCGCACGCGCACACACGCACACAATGGGGAACGGCAGAGAGGTAAAATATGCTAAATGTATCATGATTGAGAAACAAGATCTAATAGATTATCCCGTTTTTGAGACTGTTATAGCAATACTGGTCCAATTACATATAAAGTTATGAACTTAGAGATGACTTATTAAAGCTTAGAGGGAATTTTAATTGGAAGACCATATAGCTTCCAAATCATTGAAGAGAAAACTAACCTCACAAAAATTAATCAATGCAGCTAAGATGGAGTAACGGAGACCGTATTTACCATCGTAGGATAGACCCCAATGTGGATAAAATCTATGAAGCAATGCTTTTTAAGCCATGTGAAAACGATCATCCACTAGGACCTCGTCCTGCCGCCTCCATACCCAGGCTGCTAGGCCTCCTACTGCCACTACCAAGGATGTCCACCAGGTGGCGACATTGCCCCCCTCTGCTCCTGCTGCAGAGCCAGTCCTGAGCAGCCCTGCTCCAGGTTTTGGCAGGCCGCTCCCAGAAGCGCGCTCGTGGGCCTTGCTCCCTTTTAGCCACCAGCAAAGGGATCGAGGATGAGCACTGAGCCTCCTTACTCATCGAAGATCTAGGAACCTATCTGATTTCTGAGCAGCCCTTTACCCTCGTCTGCCGTCAGGTACTCTCCACCCGACTTGCAGAGTCCGCGGCTTGGGCAGCCTGCACGCTGGCCCCGGCCCGTCAGAATCTCTTCCCCCCACCCCCACCCCACCCCACCCCCACCACCCCGGCCAAGAGGCCACGCGCGGTCGTGAGCAGGGCTCCAGGCCTCTGGAGCCGCGCCGCTTGGACTGCGTCCTGGCCCTGGGCTCGCGAGCTCCATGCCCTGGGCTGAGTCACTTAACATCTCTAAGCTAGTTTCCTCATCAGTACAATGAGGGCATAATCGGTATGGGGGGGGGGGAATCAGAATCTTGGGGGGACTACATTTCTGGTGATGGAAGATTATTTTCAGTTTGAATTATACAGTGAGGGACACCATACAATTTTTACTACTGCAGACTTCTGAAGGACAGCTTCTAGTATTCTTAAAACTAATGCATGCACGTACACACAAACACACGTGCACACACACTGACTCTGCTCCGCCTACATCCCCACGCGCACACACACGGAGTCATGGACCACACACACCCCCACAACATACACACAACCACACAGGTCCTCAGGCGCGTGCACACACACACGCAAAGTCACTGTCACGTGCCACACACGTCCAGGCTCAACTTTAGAATTCCCGGACTCAGGGGAGTCCTGCAAAGAAAGCGACAGTGCGGGGAGAGCCGATTCCCAGTCTCTGACCGCCAGCCTGACCCTTTTCTTCCCAATGCTGGGTCCATCCCATGCCCCAAGGGGCCTTGGATGTGCACAGGGGGACACTCAGACCTCACATCCGGGCTCTGTCCGTAACCTCCATGCCAACAGCTGCCCGTTGGCCTCTCTGTGAGTCCTGGGATGCTGAACTCCGGGGAGAGCCGGTGCAGAAACTACAAGTGGGTCAGGGGCTGCTGGGGCAGGGCATTCGGGGTCCTGGGATTCCAGAGCACGGGGTGGAGCCAATGGGCGTGTCCCCTTGGCCCTGCTGACTCCACCCCGTAGAGGGCGTGGCCAGAGGGCGTGTCAGGGCCAGAGGGACCCTCTGTAGTTCAGGACCCAGGACAGCGCGGGGGTGTCGGGGGTGGGGGTTGGGGGGCCGCCCCTTGCCGTGCTCTAAGGGCAGAAGCCCTAAGGAAGGGCCGGAGGAGGCTGTAAGGTATCCTCACTGCCATCAACTGAAAAAACAAAAGCCCGCCGCAGGCGAGGGTGGGGAGGGTTTTGCTAGAACAAGGCAAGACGCTCGCAGAGGTCTGGCCGCAGAGGGCTGGGGGGCTTGCCAGGCTGATGAGGAACCGAGAGGCCGTCGGCCTCTAAACTCCACACGAATTCCTCCGGGTGACCCTGAGATGCAGGGAGACACGGAAAGCACGGTAAACACAGGCCGGAAGCTCAGCAGCCTGTTGCTTGCTTCACCGTCCGTCTGGCGTCCCCTCTGCTAGCAAGCAGCCTTTACCGCATCACCCACGGCTGACCCGGCTCAGGATTCCAGCTGATTGTCCACGGGTGGCATCACTTGCTGGTGACACGAAGCAGGCACGTTAGCCACCTCCCAAACCCTGAGGCTCCTCCTGGGAGGAGCCTGCGGGCCCCCAGTCCAGCCTCTGCGCCACGATGCTCCTTAGTGCCGCTCCCGGTTCGCTGCCCCGGCCTCTAGCTCTGGCCGGAACCTCGCTGGATTGGCGATAAATGGCACCCATGCACCACGTGTAAGCTTGGGGTCCAGATGTGACCATGGCTCGTCTCTTCTTCCCATCGATTGGGGGATTGTTCGGGCTTCATGTCATCGTGTTGGCAGGAAGGCCAGCTCCGCCCCCCTGAGACCTCCCTGAAGACACATAGAAACATAGGACACAATGCAGCCCATCTCTTTGTTTTAAAACACCTTTACAGGGCTACGATTTCTGTTCCGTCAATTAGACACATCTCACGTGTAGTATTTGATCAATTTTCATACATGTCTACACCCAGAAAGCCATCGCCACAATCAAGAGAGCTAACATGTCCACCACTCCCCAAGACGGGCAATTTTCCGATTCCCATATTTACCCCTTCCCACCGCCGTCCCTCCCTGGTAACCATAAGTTTGTTTCTCTATGTCTGTGGCTCTATTTGTCTTTTGCAGTTAAGATCATTTCTGTCTTTTTTTCTTAGATTTCACATGGAAGTTGTGTCATGCGGCATTTTTCTCTCTTCTGGCTTACTTCACTCAGAAGGACTGTCTCTGTGTCCAACCATGTTGCCGCAAATGGCATGGTTCCATCCTTTTTCACGGCTGTGTAGTATTCCGCGGCATAAAAAGACACCTACGTCTTTATCCAGTCACCAGTCGTTAGATGTTGGGGTTAGTTCCACGTCCTGGCTAATACAAATAGGGCTGCTGTGAGCATTGAGGTGCATGGGACTTTTTGAGTTAGAGTCTTCTCTTGACATATCCCCAGGCGTGGGAAGGCTGGATCATCAGGTAAGTCCATTTGTAGGTTTTTAAGGAACCTCCATCCCGTCTTCTCTAGTGACAATGCAGCCCGTCTTCCTGAAGCAGAGCCATGCTCACAAAGTAACGGATATTCCTAGAGGTCAGACATGACGTGCATTCAGCTTGGCCTGTTCCAGAAGAAGAGGGCAGTCTGGCAGGGCTGGAGGAGAGTGACCAGGGGAGTGTGGGACAGGCAGGATTCACACCACGTGGGGACATGACAGGCTGGGATAAGGAGCCTGGGCTTCCAGTCATGCCTTGGTAAGCCTGGGGCACTGGTTCCAGGACTCCCCACAGATGCCAACATCCATGGATGCTGATGCCTCTTATGCAAAATGACATAGGACTTTATTTTTTACATACAAACGTAGTTTTCTTCCACGTTGTTGTCGTTTTTACAATGTTGTGTCGAATTCCAGTCTAGAGCACAATTTTCCACTTATGCATAAACATACCCATACAGTCATTGTCACATTCTCTTTCGCTGTGTCCTCCTGTGTACTTTAAATCATCTCTAGGTGACGCGCGGCATGCAAGGCAACGTGAATGCTATGTAAGCGGTTGCCGGTGTGTGGCAAGTTCAATTGTCGCTTTTCGAAACTTTCCGTTTTTTCCCGAATATTTTCAACCCACAGTTAGTTGAATCGGCTGGATCGGGAGCCCCTAGATACAGAGAACCCCCAAGCCCTTCCCACCTCGGAAATTTCCACTGGAAGCGCTGAAGGGGCCCAAAGAGAGGAGAAGAGCGCCCTCTAGCGGCTGCAAACGCTGAGGCATTCCTTCAGCCTATGCAGCGCGGGAGAGAAGGTTTCGGGCCGACTAGCGCAAAAGGAGGGCCCGCCTGGACAGGAAGGAGGAAGGACGACAGCGGAAGCCAGCTCGCACCCTTCCTGGAGCTAGCTGGTTGCAGTGAGGGACGCCGAGGAACTGGGGACACGTCGCGTGGGGATGGGGGGGGGGGCAATCGTGGCGGCCAGGAGCAGGGTTCACACAGCTGGCACCCAGTTTGCACGATCAAAATGACAAGGAGAGGGGGTGGGGGGAAGGGGCTGCCTCAGCACCGGGATCCTGACAAGGGCCATAGCGCCGCGACCTCAGCTAATGCGGCTCCCCTGCTAAGCCAGAAAAAGGAAACTGTGAGGCAAGATACTGCAGATTCCACCGCAGCCACACGGATGACTAGATCTCTAACCTGACAAAATGGAACCCTCGGAAACAGGAATCTCCCCTTTCTTCTACATTTTGACCTTGGGACAGGGAGCCACACTTCTCTGACGGGAACCGTCTTTACTCCGGCAGAGAGCTCAGTTTTCCAGGAATAAGTATGGAGAAAAAGTGTGCCGTGATGGTTTAGCAGTTCAAAGCGGAAGCCCGTCTTAGAAACGGGAAAAACCTGCTTCTCAATGAAGTCGAGTTATGGCACGAAGCAGGAGGAAGTTTAAGGAAATCTCTCTTAATATCCATTCACCAGACAAGACTAGCCAGTCCTAAAAAGGCAGCACTTTAAATCCAGGAAGCTTCTTGCTTCCTTTCTGGGGCGGGGTGGGGGCGGGGGGACATGAGAAACAATGCCGCATTTTCAAACAAGCCTTGGGGCCCTAGATACGGAGAGTGTTGTTGGGTGTTGAGGCTGAGAGGTGTTGCTGAGGAGAACGTAAAGCTGCGTATAGACTGGTATGGGTTCCAAGTCTACCGCTGGAAAAAAAGTAGCCAATCATGAGTCCATTTGATTGGGAAAGAAGTAAATAACTCAAAAATGGGAAAGACATGGGATTAAATAGCGGTAGCGAGCAATTAAATCCAAGATGTTTATACCTATATTTTCATTGTGAATGCAACAAACTGAAAGCAACTGTCTAAAAAGCAGTAACTGTAGCCCGCGCACGCGCACACACGCACACAATGGGGAACGGCAGAGAGGTAAAATATGCTAAATGTATCATGATTGAGAAACAAGATCTACTAGATTATCCCGTTTTTGAGACTGTTATAGCAATACTGGTCCAATTACATATAAAGTTATGAACTTAGAGATGACTTATTAAAGCTTAGAGGGAATTTTAATTGGAAGACCATATAGCTTCCAAATCATTGAAGAGAAAACTAACCTCACAAAAATTAATCAATGCAGCTAAGATGGAGTAACGGAGACCGTATTTACCATCGTAGGATAGACCCCAATGTGGATAAAATCTATGAAGCAATGCTTTTTAAGCCATGTGAAAACGATCATCCACTAGGACCTCGTCCTGCCGCCTCCATACCCAGGCTGCTAGGCCTCCTACTGCCACTACCAAGGATGTCCACCAGGTGGCGACATTGCCCCCCTCTGCTCCTGCTGCAGAGCCAGTCCTGAGCAGCCCTGCTCCAGGTTTTGGCAGGCCGCTCCCAGAAGCGCGCTCGTGGGCCTTGCTCCCTTTTAGCCACCAGCAAAGGGATCGAGGATGAGCACTGAGCCTCCTTACTCATCGAAGATCTAGGAACCTATCTGATTTCTGAGCAGCCCTTTACCCTCGTCTGCCGTCAGGTACTCTCCACCCGACTTGCAGAGTCCGCGGCTTGGGCAGCCTGCACGCTGGCCCCGGCCCGTCAGAATCTCTTCCCCCCACCCCCACCCCACCCCACCCCCACCACCCCGGCCAAGAGGCCACGCGCGGTCGTGAGCAGGGCTCCAGGCCTCTGGAGCCGCGCCGCTTGGACTGCGTCCTGGCCCTGGGCTCGCGAGCTCCATGCCCTGGGCTGAGTCACTTAACATCTCTAAGCTAGTTTCCTCATCAGTACAATGAGGGCATAATCGGTATGGGGGGGGGGAATCAGAATCTTGGGGGGACTACATTTCTGGTGATGGAAGATTATTTTCAGTTTGAATTATACAGTGAGGGACACCATACAATTTTTACTACTGCAGACTTCTGAAGGACAGCTTCTAGTATTCTTAAAACTAATGCATGCACGTACACACAAACACACGTGCACACACACTGACTCTGCTCCGCCTACATCCCCACGCGCACACACACGGAGTCATGGACCACACACACCCCCACAACATACACACAACCACACAGGTCCTCAGGCGCGTGCACACACACACGCAAAGTCACTGTCACGTGCCACACACGTCCAGGCTCAACTTTAGAATTCCCGGACTCAGGGGAGTCCTGCAAAGAAAGCGACAGTGCGGGGAGAGCCGATTCCCAGTCTCTGACCGCCAGCCTGACCCTTTTCTTCCCAATGCTGGGTCCATCCCATGCCCCAAGGGGCCTTGGATGTGCACAGGGGGACACTCAGACCTCACATCCGGGCTCTGTCCGTAACCTCCATGCCAACAGCTGCCCGTTGGCCTCTCTGTGAGTCCTGGGATGCTGAACTCCGGGGAGAGCCGGTGCAGAAACTACAAGTGGGTCAGGGGCTGCTGGGGCAGGGCATTCGGGGTCCTGGGATTCCAGAGCACGGGGTGGAGCCAATGGGCGTGTCCCCTTGGCCCTGCTGACTCCACCCCGTAGAGGGCGTGGCCAGAGGGCGTGTCAGGGCCAGAGGGACCCTCTGTAGTTCAGGACCCAGGACAGCGCGGGGGTGTCGGGGGTGGGGGTTGGGGGGCCGCCCCTTGCCGTGCTCTAAGGGCAGAAGCCCTAAGGAAGGGCCGGAGGAGGCTGTAAGGTATCCTCACTGCCATCAACTGAAAAAACAAAAGCCCGCCGCAGGCGAGGGTGGGGAGGGTTTTGCTAGAACAAGGCAAGACGCTCGCAGAGGTCTGGCCGCAGAGGGCTGGGGGGCTTGCCAGGCTGATGAGGAACCGAGAGGCCGTCGGCCTCTAAACTCCACACGAATTCCTCCGGGTGACCCTGAGATGCAGGGAGACACGGAAAGCACGGTAAACACAGGCCGGAAGCTCAGCAGCCTGTTGCTTGCTTCACCGTCCGTCTGGCGTCCCCTCTGCTAGCAAGCAGCCTTTACCGCATCACCCACGGCTGACCCGGCTCAGGATTCCAGCTGATTGTCCACGGGTGGCATCACTTGCTGGTGACACGAAGCAGGCACGTTAGCCACCTCCCAAACCCTGAGGCTCCTCCTGGGAGGAGCCTGCGGGCCCCCAGTCCAGCCTCTGCGCCACGATGCTCCTTAGTGCCGCTCCCGGTTCGCTGCCCCGGCCTCTAGCTCTGGCCGGAACCTCGCTGGATTGGCGATAAATGGCACCCATGCACCACGTGTAAGCTTGGGGTCCAGATGTGACCATGGCTCGTCTCTTCTTCCCATCGATTGGGGGATTGTTCGGGCTTCATGTCATCGTGTTGGCAGGAAGGCCAGCTCCGCCCCCCTGAGACCTCCCTGAAGACACATAGAAACATAGGACACAATGCAGCCCATCTCTTTGTTTTAAAACACCTTTACAGGGCTACGATTTCTGTTCCGTCAATTAGACACATCTCACGTGTAGTATTTGATCAATTTTCATACATGTCTACACCCAGAAAGCCATCGCCACAATCAAGAGAGCTAACATGTCCACCACTCCCCAAGACGGGCAATTTTCCGATTCCCATATTTACCCCTTCCCACCGCCGTCCCTCCCTGGTAACCATAAGTTTGTTTCTCTATGTCTGTGGCTCTATTTGTCTTTTGCAGTTAAGATCATTTCTGTCTTTTTTTCTTAGATTTCACATGGAAGTTGTGTCATGCGGCATTTTTCTCTCTTCTGGCTTACTTCACTCAGAAGGACTGTCTCTGTGTCCAACCATGTTGCCGCAAATGGCATGGTTCCATCCTTTTTCACGGCTGTGTAGTATTCCGCGGCATAAAAAGACACCTACGTCTTTATCCAGTCACCAGTCGTTAGATGTTGGGGTTAGTTCCACGTCCTGGCTAATACAAATAGGGCTGCTGTGAGCATTGAGGTGCATGGGACTTTTTGAGTTAGAGTCTTCTCTTGACATATCCCCAGGCGTGGGAAGGCTGGATCATCAGGTAAGTCCATTTGTAGGTTTTTAAGGAACCTCCATCCCGTCTTCTCTAGTGACAATGCAGCCCGTCTTCCTGAAGCAGAGCCATGCTCACAAAGTAACGGATATTCCTAGAGGTCAGACATGACGTGCATTCAGCTTGGCCTGTTCCAGAAGAAGAGGGCAGTCTGGCAGGGCTGGAGGAGAGTGACCAGGGGAGTGTGGGACAGGCAGGATTCACACCACGTGGGGACATGACAGGCTGGGATAAGGAGCCTGGGCTTCCAGTCATGCCTTGGTAAGCCTGGGGCACTGGTTCCAGGACTCCCCACAGATGCCAACATCCATGGATGCTGATGCCTCTTATGCAAAATGACATAGGACTTTATTTTTTACATACAAACGTAGTTTTCTTCCACGTTGTTGTCGTTTTTACAATGTTGTGTCGAATTCCAGTCTAGAGCACAATTTTCCACTTATGCATAAACATACCCATACAGTCATTGTCACATTCTCTTTCGCTGTGTCCTCCTGTGTACTTTAAATCATCTCTAGGTGACGCGCGGCATGCAAGGCAACGTGAATGCTATGTAAGCGGTTGCCGGTGTGTGGCAAGTTCAATTGTCGCTTTTCGAAACTTTCCGTTTTTTCCCGAATATTTTCAACCCACAGTTAGTTGAATCGGCTGGATCGGGAGCCCCTAGATACAGAGAACCCCCAAGCCCTTCCCACCTCGGAAATTTCCACTGGAAGCGCTGAAGGGGCCCAAAGAGAGGAGAAGAGCGCCCTCTAGCGGCTGCAAACGCTGAGGCATTCCTTCAGCCTATGCAGCGCGGGAGAGAAGGTTTCGGGCCGACTAGCGCAAAAGGAGGGCCCGCCTGGACAGGAAGGAGGAAGGACGACAGCGGAAGCCAGCTCGCACCCTTCCTGGAGCTAGCTGGTTGCAGTGAGGGACGCCGAGGAACTGGGGACACGTCGCGTGGGGATGGGGGGGGGGCAATCGTGGCGGCCAGGAGCAGGGTTCACACAGCTGGCACCCAGTTTGCACGATCAAAATGACAAGGAGAGGGGGTGGGGGGAAGGGGCTGCCTCAGCACCGGGATCCTGACAAGGGCCATAGCGCCGCGACCTCAGCTAATGCGGCTCCCCTGCTAAGCCAGAAAAAGGAAACTGTGAGGCAAGATACTGCAGATTCCACCGCAGCCACACGGATGACTAGATCTCTAACCTGACAAAATGGAACCCTCGGAAACAGGAATCTCCCCTTTCTTCTACATTTTGACCTTGGGACAGGGAGCCACACTTCTCTGACGGGAACCGTCTTTACTCCGGCAGAGAGCTCAGTTTTCCAGGAATAAGTATGGAGAAAAAGTGTGCCGTGATGGTTTAGCAGTTCAAAGCGGAAGCCCGTCTTAGAAACGGGAAAAACCTGCTTCTCAATGAAGTCGAGTTATGGCACGAAGCAGGAGGAAGTTTAAGGAAATCTCTCTTAATATCCATTCACCAGACAAGACTAGCCAGTCCTAAAAAGGCAGCACTTTAAATCCAGGAAGCTTCTTGCTTCCTTTCTGGGGCGGGGTGGGGGCGGGGGGACATGAGAAACAATGCCGCATTTTCAAACAAGCCTTGGGGCCCTAGATACGGAGAGTGTTGTTGGGTGTTGAGGCTGAGAGGTGTTGCTGAGGAGAACGTAAAGCTGCGTATAGACTGGTATGGGTTCCAAGTCTACCGCTGGAAAAAAAGTAGCCAATCATGAGTCCATTTGATTGGGAAAGAAGTAAATAACTCAAAAATGGGAAAGACATGGGATTAAATAGCGGTAGCGAGCAATTAAATCCAAGATGTTTATACCTATATTTTCATTGTGAATGCAACAAACTGAAAGCAACTGTCTAAAAAGCAGTAACTGTAGCCCGCGCACGCGCACACACGCACACAATGGGGAACGGCAGAGAGGTAAAATATGCTAAATGTATCATGATTGAGAAACAAGATCTAATAGATTATCCCGTTTTTGAGACTGTTATAGCAATACTGGTCCAATTACATATAAAGTTATGAACTTAGAGATGACTTATTAAAGCTTAGAGGGAATTTTAATTGGAAGACCATATAGCTTCCAAATCATTGAAGAGAAAACTAACCTCACAAAAATTAATCAATGCAGCTAAGATGGAGTAACGGAGACCGTATTTACCATCGTAGGATAGACCCCAATGTGGATAAAATCTATGAAGCAATGCTTTTTAAGCCATGTGAAAACGATCATCCACTAGGACCTCGTCCTGCCGCCTCCATACCCAGGCTGCTAGGCCTCCTACTGCCACTACCAAGGATGTCCACCAGGTGGCGACATTGCCCCCCTCTGCTCCTGCTGCAGAGCCAGTCCTGAGCAGCCCTGCTCCAGGTTTTGGCAGGCCGCTCCCAGAAGCGCGCTCGTGGGCCTTGCTCCCTTTTAGCCACCAGCAAAGGGATCGAGGATGAGCACTGAGCCTCCTTACTCATCGAAGATCTAGGAACCTATCTGATTTCTGAGCAGCCCTTTACCCTCGTCTGCCGTCAGGTACTCTCCACCCGACTTGCAGAGTCCGCGGCTTGGGCAGCCTGCACGCTGGCCCCGGCCCGTCAGAATCTCTTCCCCCCACCCCCACCCCACCCCACCCCCACCACCCCGGCCAAGAGGCCACGCGCGGTCGTGAGCAGGGCTCCAGGCCTCTGGAGCCGCGCCGCTTGGACTGCGTCCTGGCCCTGGGCTCGCGAGCTCCATGCCCTGGGCTGAGTCACTTAACATCTCTAAGCTAGTTTCCTCATCAGTACAATGAGGGCATAATCGGTATGGGGGGGGGGAATCAGAATCTTGGGGGGACTACATTTCTGGTGATGGAAGATTATTTTCAGTTTGAATTATACAGTGAGGGACACCATACAATTTTTACTACTGCAGACTTCTGAAGGACAGCTTCTAGTATTCTTAAAACTAATGCATGCACGTACACACAAACACACGTGCACACACACTGACTCTGCTCCGCCTACATCCCCACGCGCACACACACGGAGTCATGGACCACACACACCCCCACAACATACACACAACCACACAGGTCCTCAGGCGCGTGCACACACACACGCAAAGTCACTGTCACGTGCCACACACGTCCAGGCTCAACTTTAGAATTCCCGGACTCAGGGGAGTCCTGCAAAGAAAGCGACAGTGCGGGGAGAGCCGATTCCCAGTCTCTGACCGCCAGCCTGACCCTTTTCTTCCCAATGCTGGGTCCATCCCATGCCCCAAGGGGCCTTGGATGTGCACAGGGGGACACTCAGACCTCACATCCGGGCTCTGTCCGTAACCTCCATGCCAACAGCTGCCCGTTGGCCTCTCTGTGAGTCCTGGGATGCTGAACTCCGGGGAGAGCCGGT